>NW_006399911.1:5970927-5975030 GCF_000299155.1 Elephantulus edwardii | reverse complement strand
CCAAGTCACACAGATTCTTCAGAGCCATCAAGTATTTACTTTCTCCCAAGCGATCCAACCATCTGCGGCAGAAGGCGAGGGTACCAAAGTTTTCATTGATGACATTTAACAAGTGTTTTGATCTTGGAAGCCTTATTGGTACATGTCCAACATCAAAATTTTTCATGTAATGGGAGCATTCCATATCGTCATGGACCACACCTTTTCCTGTACTACCAAAGGTTTCAATAGCATACACTTCTTCCTCCATTCTTGTTGCCTCTCCTCCTTTCACAATGGGCACTGTTTTGCCAGCATGTATTCTATATGGTCCAATTGAATGTCCATTTAGATTACGGATTGGTTTCACTTGATATGTCTTCCCATCTATTTCAACTTCATACGATTCCATAACTTCTTGGATGGCCTCACCAACGTCACACAGACGGACATCAATTCCAGCACACTTTATTCCAGTGTTGGTGGCATCTTTTACAGCTTTTAATAACATATCATATTTGGGATTAAAGGTGACAGTAAAAGCACAGTCAATAATCCTACCATTTATATGTGTTCCAAAGTCCACCTTACAGATGTCATCATACTGCAATACTGTCGTGTCACCAGCATTGGGAGTGTAATGGGCAGCACATTTATTAAGAGAACACCCAGTAGGAAATGCCAGACCTGCATTTAAGTCATTCTCTTTTATTAGCTTGCGTGAACAATCTTCCAACTTTTCACAGATTTCTATCATTGTCATCCCAGGCTTGATCCAGCTCATAACATATTTTATAACTTGTCGATGTGCTTCTGCAGCTTCTCGAAAATCATTCCAAACCTCTTCACTAGCTTGATCCAGCGCTTTCTTTTCTTCATTTGTAGTCCTCCAAGCAGCTGTTCGCCCATCTTGTGTGGGTGGGTACTCGCACTCTTGTCCTTTGGGAAACACACCACTAGGAAACAGGTCAGATATTGGAACTGAGGGAGGGTCTGTTTGAACTTTTGGTCCTTTCTTCTTCTTCTTTCCAGCTGCCCCATCTCCATCACCATCTCCATCTTTATCATCATCATCTCTTTCTTTCTCTTCCAATGCTTGTTTCCCCAATTGTTTTGTTACCTCATCAAATGAAGCTGATTCTTTATCAGTTTCTTGTTGCCCTGCTTTACTCTTCTTCTTCTTCCGTCTTTTTTTCTTGTCCGTCTCCTCATTCGTAGAGGCAGCTCCCTCTTCCTTGTTGTCTGGGTCCAAGTCACCATTCAGGTGGCTCCCGGAGGTCGCTGCCTCCGCCACGCCCGCCATGTTGCCCGAAAGAGCCGAGGGAGTGAGCACTTTTTTTTTTTAAATGAAGATTCCCCCGCTATGTTTTCCTTCATTGACATTTTATTTCATACAATCATTTTCATGTTGTTATTTTTATGTGACATCGAGTTGCCTGCGATGCATAGCAACCCTATATACAATAGCTCTGAAACTTGCTTATCCTGAGCCAATCTCATCATATCCAATAGATCAAATCCCATTTCTCCAGTCACTGAGTCAATCCATCTCATCCTGGGCCTTCCTCTCCTGCACTGTCCCTCCACCCTTCCAAGCATGGTGTCCCTCTCCAAGACTGATCCTCCTGGCCAAGTACTCAAAGTACGTGCGACAGAACCTCAAAATCCTTGCCTCCAGGGAGCAACCTGGTTTCATCCTCTCTAGGAAAGATATGTTTGTTTTCTTGGCAGTCAATGTTATGTTTAACACTCTTCTCCAGCACCACAACTCAAAGGTATCGAATCTTCTTTTATCATCCTTAGTTATTGTCCAGCTCTCAGATACATAGTTAGTAATTATGAAGACCATGACCCGGATCAGTAACACCTTAGTCTCTAGGCTGACATCATTTCTCTTCAGTACTCTAGAGAAGTCCCAGACAACTGATTTCCCCAATGAAATATGTCTTTTTATTTCCTGACTGTGGAACCAAGCAAACTGTAGTGATAAACTACCTCTGTTTCTTCTTAATTCATTATGATGCTGCTTAGTGGTGAGAATCTTTATTTTCTTGATGCTGAGCTTCAATCCATATTGAAGACTACAGTCCTTGATGTTTTGCAGCAAATGCCTCATCTCCTCTTCAGTCTCAGCAAGCAAGGCTGTGTCATCTGTATAAATGCAGGTTGTTGATGAGTCTTCCTCCAATCCTGGTGCCCATTCCTTCTCAAAGAGTTCAGCCTCACAAAAGATCTGTTCTGCATATAGTTTGAAAAGGTATGGAGATAAGATGCATCCTTGAGGCATACCTTTCCTGATACTGAAACATGCAGTGTTTCTAACTATTGCTTCTTGGTCTAAGTATAGGCATCTCATGAGCACAATTTAAGAGCTCTGACATTCTCATTTTCCTCAAAGTTAGCCCCAATTTGTTGTCATCCACACAGTCAAATGCCTGTGCATAGTCAACGTAACACAGATAGACATTTCTCTGGTACTGTCTACTTTCAATCAGCCTGCACATCTGGCACGTCTCCGTTGATGTGCTGTTCTAATTGCTTCTGGATAATCTTCAGCACGATCTTGCTTGCATGTGATATTAGTGATACTGTTCAATAATTTCCACACTCTGTTGGGGCACCTTTTTTTGGAATGGGAACAAATACAGGTCTCTTCCAGTCAGTTGTCCTCCAGATTTCTTGGCATAATCTGGTGATCATATCCAGGGCAGCATCTATTTGCTGAAATATGTTAATTGATATTTCATAAATCCCTGGGGCCTTGTTTTTTTGCCAATTGCCGCAGAGCAGAGCAACTTGAATTTCCTCCTTCATCACCATACATTGAGTTTTACAAAATTAATCATGATTGAACTATGTTCACCATTACCTCATCTTTTCAGGTCCTCACTAGATTTTTTTTTCATTTCCTTTACCTCCTTCCTCCACTCACCAAATTGTTCAACTCCATGATTTACCCCCTGGCCACCATCACCCTTATGCTCCCACCCCTTCTGCCCTTGGACCCCCATACACATTTTACTAGTTATTCTTCTATTTTCACAATAGAAGTCTTAATGCAGTATTTGACCTTATAAGACTGAGTTAGTTCACTTAGGATAATGCTCTCCAGTCTTCCAAGTTATGTAGTATTATTCAAAATCATTGCTCCTGAACATTGTATAGCATTCCACTGTGTGAATGTATCACAATTTCTCAATCCATTTTGTTGTGGTTGGACAGTGGGCTACTTCCATGTTCTTGCAATAGTGAATAATGCTGCTATGAACATTGGGATACAAATCCCCATTTGAGTCTCATTTCTCATTTTCTTGGAATATTCCTAGCAGTAGAATAGCGGGGTCATACAGAGTTTCTATGTTCAGCTTTTTGAGGAAATGCCAAACTGCCTTCCAGAGTGGTTGTACCATTTTGCAGTCCCCCCAACTGTGTATGGGAGTTCCCACCTCTCCACATTCTCTCCAACTTATGTTGCTTGCTGTCCTGCTAAACTTTGCCACTGCTACTGTAGTGAGATGGTATCTCACTATGGTTTTGACTTGCATCTCTCTTGCTGTCGGGCCTTATTTTTTGCCAGTGTCTTCAGCACAGCTTCAACTTCTTCCTTTGTTATCATTGGCTTTTGTTATACGGTTCTTTCTGAAATTTTTCCGTGTCAACCAATTTGTAATGGTACAGTGACTCTGTGTATTCCTTCCATCTTCTTTTAATGTTTCCTTGATCATTCAAGATTTTTCCAATGGCACCTTTCAGTATTGCAACTTGAGGGCTGAATTTGTTTTTCACTCCTTTCAGCTTGATAAATGCAAAGTGGGTTCTTCCCTTTTTATTCTCGGACTCTATTTGTTTGCACATCTCATTATAACACTTTATCTCCTTTTTTTTTACTTTAACTATCCTTCAAAATATTTTGTTCAGCTCTTTTACTTTAGCATCTCATTCCTTTCTTCTTATTCCAAAAAAAAAGTGATCTGCAGGATGCAGACATTATCGAACAATACCATTATTATCAGCAAGCAAAATATTGCTGAAGATGATTCAAAAATTACTGGGATTGTATAACAACAAGGAATGCCAGAAACATAAAGCTGAGTTTAGAAGAGGCTATGTAAAAAAATAATAAT
>NW_006399911.1:5965455-5968134 GCF_000299155.1 Elephantulus edwardii | reverse complement strand
CAGGATAGAGCAGGGTTTAGGGCTGTTGTGCATAGGGTCTCTATGAGTCGGAAACGATTCGACGGCACATAACAACAACAACAACAACAACCATACTCTTACCAGTATTTATTTTCTGTCTTTTTAAATTTTGCTGTTATTGCTAGTGCTCTGTTGTTCATAGGGTTTCAAGGTCTGTTATTTCAGCAGTGGGTGGCCAGTCCTTCTTCCTAGCCTGTCTTAATCTGGGAGCTCCTCTTTGGCACAGCATCTGACAGACAAGCACTGTACCCAAAAGAGCAGATGATTGACAAGCAAACATACACATACTTGCAACAAGCAAAGACACTTTCCCAGTAAAAAAATCTGACAGATAAATAAGACCTTTAAGACAGAGTAAGCTACTAGGGCAAGCAAACATACAGATACCAAGGCACGAGTGGCAGGGATTCCCACATCAAGGCAGTAGCACAAGGTCCAGAGGTCTGAAGGTTGTCTGGCCTTGGTTGGTGGCAGGCGTATTGGTCTCCTCCAGTTATACCTGCCAGGCAAGGCCCCTAACTATGCCTAATATGATGGTTCGGGGCCCAGCCATGCTCATCCGTTATCCTGGTGTTCTCCAGGGAAGATGTTACTCTGACCTCCCAGGGCAGCTCTCAGCTGTTATCTGGGTACTGCTCTCACAGGAGGCTGAGCCCTTATATTAAAAGATACAAAAATGAGGAGGAATAGTTGCAAACAGCCACTAATAATTAGAATGTGTAATGTATGAAGCAGGAATATAGAAAAAGTGGACATTGTTAAAAAATAAATGGAACTCATAAATAGTAACATACTAGGCAAATTTGTTTAAGGTTCTAACTTAGGGAGCGCTGGTGGCCTAGTTGTAAGAAACTGCGCTGCAATCCCAAAGGCATGTGGTTCAGATCCACCAGCTGCCTGGTGAGAGAAGGATGGACAATCTCCTCCTCTGTAAACCTGCTGGAGGGTCAGCTATGGGTTGGTTCAGACTCAACACTACACAACAGCAACAACAGGCATTAGCAATGTGAGATGGATTGGCATTGGCCACATTAATTCAGAAAATCATATGATCTACTATTTTTGTTGTTGTTATTGTGTCAGGAATAAAAAAAAAAAAACCTTGAGGAAAATGGCATTGCATTTGTAGTAAAAAAGATAAAGGAAGAATAGTGTGAAACACAATGCATACAAACTTTGTGAGCAAACCAATATAAATTTTTTTTTAAAAAAAAACCACTCACAATGTATTGGAATGAATGCTCTATGAAACACAATGCGCATGAATGGAACACAATAAAACAAAAAGGATATTGAAAAAGAAGGAGAAAAAAGACCAGCTCTAGATTTATCCTAAAGTACAATATTGTGAGTGACAAAATACCTTTCATATGCATACAAGGATGACCTGTGAACACCACTGTCACTCAAATACATGCACTGACAACTAAAGCCAAAGAGGAGAAAATAGAAAATTTCTGCCAACTTTTGCAGTCCGAACATACAACCAACATTCATGTAAGTAAAGCAGTATAAAAAATTTTTAAAATTCATTAGTAAAAATTGGTGACTGGAATGCAAAAGTTAGGAACAAGAAAGAAGGCTCAATAGTGGGAAAATATAGGCTTGGTGAAATGTGACTGGAAAAAATGATAGAATTTTGTACAATCAATGATATTATTTATTTGTAATGATTAATCACAAATTCCTTTTATAAAACACACGAACAAGGGAGCTCTGGTGGCCTAGTGGCAAGAAGCTGCACTGCAATCCCAGAGGTGCACGGTTCAAATCCACCAGATGCTCTGATGGAAAAGGAGGGACAAGGTCCTCCTGTATCAGTCAGATCTGATTTGATGGTACGTGCGCAAAAGAATAATAATAAAAAAACCACACAAATGGCAACCATATGCATGAAACTCATCTAATGGACTCCTCTGGTAGCATATCGATTACATCTGTGGAGGGAATCATTGGAGAAGCTTGGTATCAATTCATGCTGTGAAAATCAAGCTGTGTGCTGACTGTCAAATAGACCATCAGCTACTCGTGTGCATGTTCAAATTGATGCTAAAAAAAATAAAAACAAATTCACAAGGAACAAAATATGATCCTGAGTCTATAACGCCTAAGCTTAAAAACCTTGAAAAAACCTTAAAAAAAAAACCTTTAAAAAGCTTAAATTTTCAAGAACATATTTGAGGCATTGAACACTAATGAACAAAGACTAGATGAGCTGTGGGATGACATCAAGAATATCATCCATCAAGAAAGCAAAAGATCATTACAAAGACAGAGGAGGAAGAAAAGACCAAAAAGGATGTCAAAAGAAACTGATTATTGCACTAGAGTACTGAGAAGCCAAAACAAAAGGAGGAAATCAGGAAGTTAAGGAGCTGGACAGAAGATTTCAAAGGGCACCTTGGGAAAACAAAGTATTATAACTAAATGTGCAAAGAGCTTGAAAATAAAGGTTGTTGTTGTTGTTATGTGCCGTTGAGTCGCTTAGTACAACAGCCCTAAACTCCGCTCTGTCCTGTGCCAATCGCACTGTCTCTGACACTCCCATCTCAATTATCCCAGTCACTGAATCAATTCACCTCATAGAGGGCCTTCCTCTCCTGCGCTGTCCCTCCACCCTCCCAAGCATGATGTCCCTCTCCAAGGACCGGTCTCTCC
>NW_006399911.1:5956165-5965355 GCF_000299155.1 Elephantulus edwardii | reverse complement strand
AATAAATAAAAAATTAAAAAAAAGAAGAGGTTATGTCACTATCATTGATATCAGGGATATCATTGCTAATATCAGATGGGTCCTGGTTGAAAGCAAAGAATACCACAAAAAAAGTCCATGTGTCCTTTATTGACTATGCAAACACATTTGACTGTGTGGATCACAACAAATTATGGCTAACACTGGGGAAAATGAAATTTTCAGAACACTCAATTGTGCTTATACTGAATTTATACCTAAGTCAAGAAGCTTGATTTGTTGAACAGAATAAGGGTACACTGTATGGTTTTAAATCAGGAAGGGTATGTGTCAGGGTGTATCCTTTCTCCATACCCACTCAATCACTATGCTGAGCTAATAATTTGTGAAGCCATCCTCTGTGAAGAAGAATGTGGCATCAGGATCAGGGGACGGCTCATCAAGAACCTGTGTTATTCAGATAACACAACCTTGCTTGCTGAAAGTGAGGAGGACCTGAAGCACTTGTTGCAGAAAATCAGGGACTACCGTCTTCACCATGGATTGCATCTCAACATCAAGAAAACAAGGTACTTACCACTGGGTCAATGGGCAACATCATGAAAGATGGAGAAAGGATTGAAACTGTCAATGATTTCGTCTTACTTGGATCCACAATTTGCTACCAGCTTTGCTACCAGCAGTCAGGAGTGAAGGAGATGTACTGTTCAGGGCAAGTTCGAGTCAAGAATATCTCCAAATATTGAAATGCAATGATGCCGTTTTGACGACTAAGGTGTGTCTGATTCAGGCCATGGTCTTTTCAATTAATTGCCATGAATCTGAAAGCTAGGCAATGAAGAAGGATGACAGAGGAAGAATCGATGCCTCTGAATTGTAGTACTGAAAAATACTGAATATTCCATGGATTGCTAAAAGAACAAATAGATATATCTTGGGAAAAGCACAGCCAGAGTTCTCCTTGGAGGTAAGGATGGCAAAGCTTCATCTCACATACCTCGAATATGTTGCTAGAAGAGGCTATTCCTTGCAAAGGGAAGTCATGTTTGGAGGGGTAGAGAGTCAGCAGAAAAGAGAAAGACCCCTCAACGAGATGGATTGACATGGTGACTGTAGCAATGGGTTCAAGTGTATCAGAGAAGAGGTAAGGATGACACAGGATAGGATAGAATTCAGATAGCTTTTTATAGGGTTGTCATGAGTCATATTTGAACCACCATCACCACCAACACCACCAAATATAATGTGAACTTCAGGGTTTTTGTAGATGTTTTTAATTTGAGATTTTTTTTTAATTCCTATTTTTCTGAAAGTTGTTTTTTTTTGCCCTGAGTGTGTTGTGAATTTGTTCAGAAAAATTTTCAGCCTCCTCTGATATGATTATGTGATTTTTTTTTAAACTTTAGTGTATTAATGTGGTTAATTATATTGACTGCCATAGCTCCTATGTCCTTCCTAGAGAGCTGGTACTCCTCTTTGCCTCTTCTCTCTCTCCTTCTTACTGTCTGGAATGTAAACATAAGACTGGAAACGCCAGTATCCAGCAGTCATCCTGAACAATAAAGTGGCTTTAAGAGTGGAAATCCCTCATGAAAAAACAAAGTAGAAGGAGGCTAGATTGTGGGAGGTGTGCAATATCCTACTAGCTCTGCACTGTGCCCCTCCAGACTTTTTGAACAAGAGAAACAAATAAAGATCTATTACTTCTTCCATCACTCACAGTGAAACTTAATCCAAATATACTAGGTCCTTGCTAAACCTAAATCTTTGGTAAAGGTCCCAGGGATTGACATTTGAAGTGGCACAATGTTGGCCCTTATTAATTATTCTTTTTGTTTTTAACTCTCCATTCAGCCATTTGTTAAAAATAAATTGATTATTGTTCCTAATGACGCTGAGCACAAATACTATAAGGAGGAGAGTGGGGTGTTGTTTTTATTTATTTTGTTATACATTTTGGATTTCCATTCATACATTGTTGCACCTTTTCCTCCCTACCCATCCCTACCTCCAGTTCGTTTTTCTCTTTGGAAAAAAAATTATTTCATTGTTATACAATCTCAGCTTCCCACCCCACCCCCACCCCTCACAAGTCCACTTTACTACGCAGCTCTTATTGTGGACTTTTGTCATGAAAATAATACCTAATCGTATATTCCTTTTAAACAGTTCTCTCCCTCATCTGTTTCAATTATTTATCCCTTCTTTTCTTAACTTCCGGCCAAACCCGATGTCAGTTCCGTTTTACAACAGTTAAGGAGGAGAGTTTTAATAATAGAAATTTGTTTTCTTATTGTTTTGAAGACAGAAAGTAAAAATCAAGGCTATATGAGTTTTTTTCTTTATAAGTAGTTGATTGCTGGCTTGTAGATGGTCTTCACATATTATCTGTCTTTATGTGTATGTATGTGTGTCTGTGTGTGATGCTTTCTGTTTAACACAGAAGTGATTATGACTTAGGATCTGCCCTACCCTGGTATGACCTTGATTGATTAATTGGCTGCTTTCATTGCATTAAGAAAGATTATATTGCCTGGGATATTAGAAAAATTGTTAATTCAAAATGAAAATATTTCATTAAAAAATGGTTGGAATGGTATATCGATAGAGAACAACCAAAAGTTCAAGCTGGATTCAGAAAAGGCCATGGCACAGAGATCTCATTGCTGATGTCACATGGATCTTGGCTGAAAGCAGAGAATACCAGGAAGATGTTTACTTGTTGCTTATTTATTATGCAAAGGCATCTAACTATGTGGATCATAACAAATTATGGCTGAGGTTGAGAACATGAGAATCCCAGAACACTTGATTGTGCTCGTGTGAAACCTATACCTAAAGCAAGAAGTTATTGTCTGAACAGAACAAGGGATCACTGCATAGTTTAAAACAAGAAAAGATATGAGTCAGGTTTGTGGACAGTCAGGAGATGCAAGAAACAAAGACCCTTTGTCCAAATTTGTTTGGGACAGTTCTGGGGGCTCTGGAAGCCAGAGTTATCACTACTACTTCTGCTGTTTCACTCCAGGTAAATTTCCCTCTCAAAATTCTACGGGTTTTAGGGGAGCTCTGGTGGCCTAGTGGTAAGGAGCTGCAACTACAATCCCAGAGGCTCACGGTTTGAATCCACCAGATGCTCTGCCAGGGAAGGAGGGACAATCTCCTCCTGTATCAGTCAGATCTGATTTGAGGTACACTCACACAAAAATAATAAAATAAAAATTAAAAAAAAAAATTCTACGGGTTTTGTGGACAGTGAGGAGATGCTGAGAGGAGGAAGTTGCTGGCCAGATGAGACAGCGTGAGGTAGGGATGGGAGGCTGGTGGAGTGAGGGAGGGATGGGACAAAGGCACACTCGCCAAAGGAGGGACCCACACTGAATATGTTGGTTATTTCGGTAGGAGAGAAGGGTCCTTCATTTGCTCCTTTCAGCAAAATACTTGTCTGTAAAGTACTGTTCTAAAGCTGACCATCCAAATTAAGACAGGCTATGAAGGATTGGCTATCCACTTCACAAGTAACAAACCTTCAAAAACCCTGTGTACAATAGAGCAAAATACTTGGAGTTGACATACAGATATGGCACCTGAGGCTGAGCCCTCCTATTGGGAAACACTATTAGGAAGAATAGTTGTAAGCAGACAAAAATGATCAGAACATGGAATGTGAGAAGCATGAATGTAGGGAAATTGGACATTGTTAAGAAAAAAAATGGAATAAATAGCAAAAATATTGATATACCAGGCATGGTCAAAATGAGATGGACTGGCATGGGTCATTTTGAGTTAGACAATCATGATCTACTATACTCAAGATGAAAAGACAAGGAAAATTGGAGTCACATTCCTTGTTAAATTATTTCTATGTGATTTCTAGGCCCATCTTGAAATACTATGTTGTGAGTGACAGGATAATATCCATACACATACAAGGATGTCTGAGTAAAACCGTCATCATTCAAATATATGCACCAACATCCAGAGAGAAGCAAATATAAGGAAATAGATGATTTCTATCAACTTTTGCAATTGGAAATAGATTGAACATGCAACCAAGATGCATTAGTAATAATGGACAACTGGAATGCAAAGGTTAGAAAGAGGGAAGAAGAAGCAGTAGTCAGAAAGCCTGGGCTTGGTGACAGAAATGAGGCTGGAGATAGAATGATAGGATTCTGCACAATTAATGATTTGTTGATTGAAATATCTTCTATAAGAAATATAAACAGCAATTATACACATATACTTCACCTGATGAACCACACAGGAATCAGATCAACTGCATCTGTGGAAAGGATCCCTGCAGAAGCTGTGAAAACTAGGCCAGGTGTTTATTGGGGAATAGGCCATCAGCTACTCATATGCAAGTTCAAACTGAAGCTAAAAAAAGTGAAATCAAATCCAGAAGAAATAAAATTTTACTTTGAGACTATGCCACTTGAATTTAAAAATTACTTCAGGAACAGGTTTGAGACCTTGAGCACTAATGAGCGATGACCAGATGTGCTGTGGGAGGACATCAAAAATATCATTTATGAAGAAACCAAGAGGCCATTGCAAAGACAGGAAGAAGAAAAGACCAAGATGTATGTGAGTTGAGACTCTGAATATTGCACTAGAGCACTGAGAAGCCAAAGCAATGGGAAGGAAGAAACCAGGAAGTTAAGGAGTTAAAAAGAAGATTTCAAAGGGCAGCTCAGGAAGACAAAGCAAAGTATTACAATGAAATGTGCAAAGAGCTGGAGTTAGAAAAGAGAAAGGACTGAATTTGTTTGGCATTTTTTAAGCTGAAGGAATTGAAGAACAAGTTTAAGACTTGAGTTGCAATACTTAGGGATGTGAAGGGCAGAATATTGAATGATCCAGGAAGCATTAAAAGATGATGGAAGGAATATACAGAGTCACTGTACCAAAAAGAGTTAGCTGACAAAGAATTTCATAAAACAATGAAACATGAAAAATTTCATGAAACATGAGCAGGAGGCAATGATGATGAGGTAGAAAGTTCAAGCTGCTCAGAAGGAATTAGAAAAAAACAAGGCCCTGGGAATTGATGGAATACCAATTGACATATTTCAAAGAGATGTTGCCCTGGATGTGCTCACCAAGTTGTGCTAGGAAATGTGGAGGTCAATTGGCTGGCCAACTGACTGTAAGAGATCCTTATTTGTTCTCATTCAAAGAAAGGGTGACCTGACAGAGTGTGGAAATTATCAAACAATATCACTGATATCACATGCAAGCAAAGGCGTGCTGAGGGTTATTTAAAAAAAAATTACTAGAACAGTATATAGAGAACGTCCAGAAATGCAGGCCAGGTTTAGAAGAGACCGTGGCACCAGAGATATTAACACCAATGTCAGATGGATCTTGACGTAAAGCAAAGAGTACTATAGGAATATCTACCTGGGTTTCATCGACTATGTAAAGACATTTGACTGTATGAGTCAAATAGTGGTTAAGTTTGAGGAGAACGGGAATCCCAGAATACTTGATTGTCCCCATGCAAAACCTATTCTTGGACCAGGAAGCAGTCCTCAGAACAGGGTAAGGAAATACTGCATGGTTCAAAATTAGGAAGGGAATGTGTCAGGGATGTGTCCTTTCTTCATACTTTTTCAGCCTATGTGCAGAACAGATAGTTTGGGAGGCTCAACTTTAAGAGGAGTAATGTGGCATTTGTAGTAGAGGGAAAACTCATCAACAGCCTATGTTGTGCAGATGACACAATGTTGCCCACCAAAACTGAGTAGGACCTGAAGCATTTGCTACAGAAGGTCAAGGACTGAAGTCTTTAATATGGATTGAAGCTTAACATCAAGAAGACAAAGATTCGTATCACTGGGCCAATTGAAAAAACCATGATAGGAGAAGAGATTGAAGCTGTTAACAATTTCAGCTTGCTCAGCTTCACAATCAACCCTCTTGGGAGGAAATCAAAAGAAAAATCGCTCTGGGGAAAGCTGCTGTCAGGGACCTCTCAAAAGTGCTAAAGAGTAACAATGTTAGTCTGGAGACTAAAATGTGCCTGATTCAGGCCATGGCCTACGCAATTACTTGTTATGCATCAGAGAGATGTACTATGACTAGAGTTGAAAGAGGAAGAAATGATGCCTTTGAGTTGTGGTGCTGGAGAGGAGTATTTAACACACATACCATGGACCACCAGGGGAACAAACAGGTCTATCCTAGGAAGGGTGAAACCTATATACAACTTGGAAGCTAGGATTTTGAAGCTTTGTTTCACATACTTTGGCACATATCCAGGAGGGACCAGTCCTTGGTGAAGGACACCATTCTTGGAAAGGTGGAGGGACAGCATAAGAGAGGAAGACTCCGGATGAGATCAATTGACTCAGTGACTGGGGTAATGGGAGTAGGTGTATTAGAGACAGTGAGAATGGCTCAGAATAGGGCAAGGTTCAGAGCTATTATGCACAGGGTCACTGTGAGTCCCTGAGCAAATAATCCTAGAAACTGGACTATGTGACATGGAAGAATTTACCACCAGGATCACAAGACTCATAAATAGCCTGTGTTAGCAGATGACACAACAGTGGTTGCTGAAAGTGAACAGGACTTGATGCTTTTACTGAAGATCACAAACTATGGCCTCTGATATGGATTGCATTTCAATGGCAAGAAAACCCCTCACCACTGGTCCAATAGGCAACATCATGCTAGATGTTGAAAAGATTGAAGTTGCCAACTATTTCATTTTACAAAGATCCACAATCTATCATGGAAGCAGCAATCAAGAAGTCAAAAGTTGTGCTGCATTGGGAAAACCTGCTATCAAGGATCTTGCCAATGTGCTAATGAGTAAGGATGTCAGCTTAAAGACTAAGGTGTTCTCGATCCAGGCCACGGTATTTTCAACTATGTTGTATATATCTGAAATTTGTATAATAAGTAAGGAAAACAGAAGAAAAATCGATGACTTTGAATTGTGATGTTGGTGAAGAATATTGGATATATCGGGAACTGCCAAAAGAACAAATTAATATGTTTTGGAGGATATGCAGCCAGGATGTTCCTTAGAAGCTAGAATGGTAAAAGTTCATTCTTATACTTTAGACTATTTGCCAGGTGGGGCCAATCCTTGGAAAAAGAGACATCATGTAGAGAGGGTAGAGGGTCAGAGAAAGAGAAAAAGACCCTTCAAGAAATATAAAGAGAGAAAGAGGGAGAGGGAGAGGGAAAGGAATGGGGGGAGAGAGGGAGAGAGAGAGAAAGAGAGAGAGAGAGAGAGAAATGGATTGACACACTGGCTGCCACACTGGACTTGAGCGTGGTGGAGATTGTGGGGATGACCCAGGGTAGAGCAAGGTTCTGACCTGTTGTTTTATTAAATGGAAACTGAGGTGTTACAGATTGAATTTTGTGTTCTATAACATAGGTGTTAAGTCCTTTGTGACACAAATAGCATGTGCTCAGCTGGTAACCAAAAGTTTGTGGCTTGGCCTCATCACTGTGTAAGACACAGGACTGGCAATCTGTTCTGTAAAGATTACAGCCAAAAATATCCTCTGAAGCTCTTCTACTCTGTAACACATGAGGCCACCATGAGTTGGAATTGATTTGATGGCATACGATCACAACACATGTGTTGACTACTAACCCCTGCTCCAGTCAATAGATCCTACTTGGAAATGGCATTTTCTTTGTTATGCTAAGGAGGCCACAGGAAGGTAAGATGTTTCTTAAACCAAATCAATCTTTTCTTTTAAACATTAATTATGATTTATTAATTATTATGTCTGATAAACCTCTTATTGTATATTATCTTTCATATCACCCAACGTACCTATTTTTTTTAAAGACATGGTTGGTTTTTTTACATTTTTGTTTTATTATTTTGTGTGTGTGTACCATCAAATAGGATCTGACTGGTACCAGAGGAGATTGTCTGTCCTTCTCCAGCAGAGCATCTGGTCCAATGTACCTATTTATTAACTTTTCCTCCCTTCCTATTTGTGGTAACTATGCAAGAATAATCCTATCTGTGTGTAAACCTTTCCTTAGCTTTTTAAAATAATGATCTTATAACAAAATAAGGAAACTTTTGTGGCCTAGTGGCAAGAAATTTCACTGCACTCCTGAGGGCACACAGTTCAAGGCCACCAGCTGCTCCGCAGGAGACAGATGGGCAATCTCCTTCCCTGTGATTAACTGTCTCTGAAAACCCGCCAGAGGGTCAGCTATGGGGTGGTTCTGACTCTTCAGTACATAGCAACAACAACATACCAAAACAGTCTGTTTACAGCTGATTTATTTTTCTTAGTATAATATCCTCTGGATGCATGAATGCTAGGCTGTGCTTTGTGAATTCTTTTATTATTAAACCCAGTCACTCTTGAGGGAAGGAAATGCAAGTGGAAATGGTCTGTTTTTTAGTCTTTTGGGTTTGGTTGGGTTGTTTTTAAGTTTTTATTGTCTTAAGTTCCAGCTTACAGAGCAAATTGGCTTCCATTTGACAATTCATTTTCATTATGCTTTGTGACATTGATTACAATCTTCAAATTGTACTTGCACTCTTCTTACTTCCTCTCTGGTAAAACAGTGTTTACCATTTTTGTTCATTCTTCTTTCCTACTCTTTCCTGCCTTCTAGACTTTATTCTTAGGCAAATGCTGTCCTTCAGATCTTGGAAAGCTGATTGTTCTTGAATGGCTGATAACTGCATTCTTCCCTGTTGTTAACCGATCACCTTATGGAACAGTCTGAGTTATCTAACACTGCTATAACAGAGATACCCCAAGTGGATGGCTACCACAAACAGAAATTTATTTTCATACTGTTTAGGAGACTATATCATCTTTCTCCTGGGGAGCGGCTGGGAGTTTGAACTGCTGAGGTTTCAGTTAGCACTGAACACAGGTGTGCATGTTCTTGTCTCTGCTCACCTTTACTTATCATCTATACTTAGTTGTATGATTGCTAGATTAAATCATAAATTAACTTCACTTTTTTAAGGCAGTGCCATATTATCATTTCCCATAGTGATTATACCATTTTACGGCTCCACCAGCAGCGAATGAGAATTCCAATCTCTCCAGGTGAGAACCAGCAAAACCTGGCCAGAGAGGGAGGGCAGGAGGCATCGCTGGGCAAGGTCACTTTGGATAACAGCAAAAGGAGGCGTCTTCCAGGTGAGAACCAGCAAAACCCAGAAAGGAAAACATAATCTACACAGGAGTTCTACAGGACA
>NW_006399911.1:5944201-5949405 GCF_000299155.1 Elephantulus edwardii | reverse complement strand
TGCAGTCCTTGACACTCTGCAGCAGGCACTTCAGGTCCTCTTCAGCTTCAGCAAGCAGGGTTGTGTCATCCGCATAACGCAGGTTGTTGATAATGGGAGGAACTCACTCAGCTTTTCTCGGGCTGGAGGAACTGAAGGACAAATTGAAACCTCTAGTTGCAATACTTAAAAGATGCTATGGGAGGGGGAAAAAGATGCTATGGACAAAATCTTGAATAATACAGGCAGCATCAAAAGAAGATGGAAGGAATACATAGAGTCACTATTCTAAGAAGAATTAGCTAACACAGTATCATTTGAGGAAGTAGCATATGATCAAGAACCAATGGTAATAAAGAAGTTTAAGCTTTTCTGAAATAATTGGTAAAAAATAAAGCCCAAGAATTGCTGGGATTGTTGTTGTTATGTGGCATTGAGTCACCTGCGACCCACAGCCACTCTATATACAGCGGCTCTAAACCTTTCCCTGTCCTGAACCAGTCTCACTAACTCCGACACACCAACTCTCATTGTTCCAGCTATTGTATCATTCCATCTTCTCCAGGGTTTTCTTGTCCTGCACTGCCCTTCCGAGCATGATGTCCTTCTCCAAGGACCAGTCTCTCCTGGCCACGTGCCCAAAGTATGTGAGACAGAGCTTCAAAATCCCAGCCTCCAAGGAAAGACTTTATTTCATCCTCTCCAAAATAAACCTATTTGTTTTCTTGGGCATCCATTCAAGACTCTTCTCCAGGATCACAACTCGAAGGCATTGATTCTTCTTCTGTCATCCTTAATTGATGGGATACCATCTGATATATTAGAACAAACTTCTGAGATGCAGCTTTGGATGTGTTTGCTAGGTTATGCTAAAAAATATGGAGGACAGTTACCTGGCCAACTGACTAGAAGAGATCCATATTTCTTTCCATTTCCCCAAAAGGTGATCCAATGCAAACAAAAGCTTGCTGATGATTTTCCAAAAATTACTACAATAGTACATTGACAAAGATCTGCCAGAAATATAAGCTGGGTTTAGAAGAGTCCACAGCTGATGAAAGGGATATAAATGTTGATGTCAGATGGATCTTAGCTGAAAGCAGAGAGTATCAGGATGATGTTGATTTGTGTTGTATCAACTCTGCAAAGACATTTTACTGTGTGTATCACAACGAATTGTGGCTAATACTGAGAGAACTGTGAATCCCAGAACACTTGATTTTGCTCATGCAAAACCTATAACTAGACCAGGAATCTGTTGTTTAAACAGGGCAAGAGAACACTGCATGATTTAAAATCAAGACAAAAAGTGCATCAGAAATTTATCCTTTCCTTTCCAATCTATATACTGAATAGATCATTCAGGAAGTTAGACTTTATGAAGAAGTATGTGGTATCAGGAATGCAACAACCTGCATTATGCTGATGATACAAACTTGCTCACCAAAATGGACTTGAAATGTTTGCTGTAGAAAGTCAAGGACTGAAATCTTCAATATGGATTACATTTCAACACCAAAAAAACACAAAAATCCTTACCACCATGCCAAGAGGCAGCAGAATTATAGATGGAGAAAAGATTGAGGTTGTTAACTATTTCATCTTGCTCAGATCCACAAGCAACATCCCTTGTACAGGCTGTCAAGAAATAAAAAGATGAGTTGCATTGGGAAAATCTGCTGCCAAGGAAATCTGCAGAGTGTTAAAGAGCAATGCTTTCAGTCTAGAGACTAAGGTACTCCTAATCCCAGCCATGGTCTTCCCAATTGCTTGCTATGCATCTGAAAGCAGGACAATGAATAAAGATGACAAAATGAAAATTGATGCCTTTGAGTTGTGCTGGAGAAGAGTATTGAATATAAATTGAACTGGCAAAGAGAACAAAGAGATCTGTTCACCTGCAGAGGATGAAACCAGACTGATACTTGGAGTCAAGGATTTTGAAACTCTGGTTCACATACATTGGGCGTGTTGCCAGGAGGGAGCAGGCCTTGTAGAAGAACATGGTGCTTGGAAGGGTGGAGGGTCAGTGCATGAAAGGAAGACACTGAATGAGATGAACTGACAGAGCAACTGGCAGTGGGATCAGGTGCATCAAAGTTGGTGAGATTGATTCAGGACAGATATAGGTCAAGGTTCAGAGCTGTGTTCATTCAGTTGCAATGAGTTCTAATGGACTTGATGTCACATAACAACACCTACTGCGAGGGTGAAATAATATCTTATTATTATTTTGAGTTGTATTTCTGTAAAGGTTAATGACTAGTGATCTCAGGCACTCCTTTATGTGTTTGTTGGCTATGTGAAATTTGTCTTTTGACGAAGTGTGTGAACATGTCCTCTGCCCGTTTTTTCATTAAAGGCCTTGATCTAAGCTTAGTGAGTCCCATTTCCATTTTCTCACCTTGAACTGTAAGATAATAAATTTCTTTTGTCTTCAGCTTTAGAAGTGAAGATAATACACCCTGCCTCTGAGTCAATGCCAATTCATAAGCAGCCCTGGTGACAGAATGGATTGAAGGTAGGAATGCTAACTGAAAGGTTAGCAGTACAAATCCAACTAACACTCCACTAGAGAAAGAAGAGGCAGCCGGCTTCCATAAAGCCTGCAAACAAACCCCACAGAGCCATTTTTATTCCATCTTACAGGGTTGCTGTGAGTTAGTCAATGTATGCTATGAATTGGTCTGTAAAACAAGGGAAGCCCTTGGTGAGAAGGACTGACTAATTGAAAACACAGCGTGACTCAGGACCAGGCAGTGCTGCTTCTGTTGTGCTAAGGCCACTACGTGTTGGAGCTGACCTGAAGACAATTAGCAACAACAAGCTTGCCATTATATATATAATAAAGTATATAAAAAAAAAATAAATATCTATCTATCTATCTCAGCAATGGAAAACTAACAAAGAGACCATCTGTCCTCCAACTCCTGATCCTGTCTGTCTCTGTTGGAAGACTGTGAGATCTTTTCTGACTTGATAAGGTCTTGATGGGGTGTTTGGGAAGGCCCTTCAGTGCGGAATTGCATGCTCCTGGAAGGTTTCTAGAGTTCTCCATTAGCAGCTTCCATCACCCCTTTCCTCCACTGTCTTCTTTGTTAGAAATGCCTTTATCTGAGAACTGAGCCTCAAGAGCCAGTTGTTAATTTATCTTAAATTTTCTTTTCTATTGTCCAACTCTTTGTCTACTGTCTGTCTTTGCTTTTATCTACTAAGTTTCCTACTGAGTTTTCACTTCTGCTATTAAAATGTTAATTTCCAAGAACTCTCTTTTTGTTCATGGAATGCTTATTTTTCAAATAGCATCCTGTTCTGTTTCATACTTGCAGTATCTCTTATATTTCTGAGACAAAACAGTTTTAAAACTTCCTCCTTGAAAAAAACAAACAAGTGTTTTCTCTGAATTTCCATTCCATGTTTCTCTGGTTTCCCTCTCCATGTGCATTTTGCTTTCTACTTTTTGTTTATCTGACAGGCTGTGAATGGCCTCCTTCCATTCAGAAAGCAGTTAACAGGCACATTGTTGGAAATCTAAGCACAGGTTACAGTCAGTCACATAAAGATGTGGGTTTACAACCTTTAAACAATATTTCTATTGCCATCTCTGAGGGGTTTTTGAAAGGAAGCAAGAATAGATGTTTATGTTCAACTCACATATATGGCATCTAAATCGAGTCATTTTTTAAAAAAAATACCTCATTCCTCCATATGACAATGTTATTTTCAATAATTATCCGTTCTGTTTAGTGGCTTATTGAAAAGTGTATGTGAATAGACACTTCACCAAAAATACACAGATGGCAAATAAGCCTATGAAAAGATATTTAAGTTTCTATCATTTGGTAGTTGCCAAATACACCATGCCACTGCACACCTTTTGATATTGTGAGGTGCTGTCTCATTCACACTCAGCATGGGCTCCTGTGACAGGGTAGGATTGCTCCAAGTGGTTCTCCAGGTTGTAATCTTTATAAAAGCACAATTCCTTCTACCACAGGGTCACTAGTAGCTTTGAATCACTAACACCTCTTTTAGCAGTTAAGTATGTACCATCAGGGATCCTAACACATCTTTTAGAACAGCTAGAATCCAAAGCACTCCCAGGACCAAATGATGGAGAGGATACAGAGCAACAGGAACCCTCTCACTCATCAGTGATAAGAATGCAAAACGGTACTTCCACTTTAGAAGACAAACAAGAACTTTCTTACAAAGCTTAGACTTAACCATATGGTCCAGTAATTGTACTGATTGTCCACCCAAATGATTTTTAAAATGTCCAGAAGAGCCTACATGTGAATGTTTACAGTATTTTTGTTCATAATTGCTAAAATTTAGAAGTAACCACGTACAACCATAACCCATCCCAGGCACTGTGGTTACTTCTTGTTTGGTCTCAATCATGTATCTGATTCCTCACTTCTTTATATGTGGCCACTAGCTTTGCTTCATGGCTTTTGCTACTCTAGAGAAACTGCCCAAGAAAATTCAATAGGTGGATGGATAAATACACTGTAGTATGTCTACACAACTGAGTTTTATTCAAGAAATTAAAAAAATAAAGAAGCATGGAAGAACCCTAAATGCATATTATTATGTGAAAGAGGTAAGTCTAAAAATGATATTGTGTTATAATGGACTATTCAGTGTAACTTTTCCAATGATTGGTTTTGACTTTCATCACATGACTGGGTAGTGGTGTTGTGTGTTATCAAATCATAATCGACCTATCGATGACCCTCCAGTGGGTTTCAGAGCCAGTAAATTGAAGGGAAGGAGACTGCCCATCTTTTTCCCATAGAGAAGTCAGTGGATTCAAACCATGCGCATTTGAAATTGCAGTGCAGCTTCTTACCTATGCAGCTTTTTTCTATGACATAGCATTGTTGTTAGGTGCTGTTGAGTCAAGGACATCCCATAGCAACTCTATAAACAGTCTATCAAAACCCTGACCTATGCTATACCATCCTTATCATCTCTAAGACACTAGAGCCCATTGCTAAAGTCCATCTTACTGGAGGTTTTCCTCTCATTCACTGATCCTCCATATTTCTAAGCATGGTGTCCCTTTTCAAAGAATAGCCTTGCCTAGCTACATATCTCCATACCTTTTCAATCTGTATGCAGAACAGATCATTTGAGACGCTGGGCTATACGAAGAGGAATGTGGCATCAGGATTAGTGGAAGAATCATCAACAACCTGCGTTATGCAGATGACACAACC
>NW_006399911.1:5932193-5943643 GCF_000299155.1 Elephantulus edwardii | reverse complement strand
ATGTTGCAAGGAGGGACTGGTCCTTGGAGAGGGACATCATGTTTGGCAGAATGGAGGGGCGGCGAAGGAGAGGAAGACCTTCGATGAGATGGATCGATTCTGTGACTGGAGTGGTGGGAATAAGTGCGTTTGAAATGGCTAGGTTGGCACAGGATAGAACGGTATTTAGGGCTCTTATAGATAGGGTCACTATGAGTCGCAAACGACTCCATGGCACATAGCAACAACAACAACAAACTACATATCCAAAGTATGAAAGACACTTTGGTTGCACTTTTCCCAAGACATGTCTGTTTGTTCTTTTGTCAGTCCACGAGACATTCAGTACTCTTCTCCAGCACCATAACTCAAAGACATCAGTTCTTCTTCTGTCATCCTTATTCATTGTCTAGCTCTCTGATGCATAGCCGATGGTTGCAGAGATCATGGCCTGAATCAGTTGTCTTCAAATTGACCTCATTGCTCCTCAGCATTCTGGAGAGGTCCCTGACAGCAGACTTGCCCAGTGCAATATATCTCCTACTTTCCTAACTACTGGTACCAAGGGTGTTGATTGTTGATCCAAGCAAGATGAAATCATTTACAGCTTCAAATCTGTCTCCATCTATCATAATGTTGACCATTCATCCTGTAGTGAGGACCTTTGTTTTCCTTATATTAAGATGCAATCCATAGCAAAGGCTGTAGTCCTTGATCTTCTACAGCAAGCGTTTCATATCCTCTTCACTTAGGGCAAGCAAAGTTGTGTCATCTGCAAAAATCAGGTTTTTGATGAGTCTTCCTCCAATCCTGATGCCACATTCTTCATAGAGTAGAGCTTCACAAGTTATTTGCTCAGCATACCAGTTCAATAGGTATGGGGAAAGGATATGACCTTGATGCACAGTCTTTTTTTATTTTAAACCATGCAAAACATAACCCTTGTTTTGTTCATACAATAGCTTCTTTGTCTAAGCATAGATTCCGTATGAACACAATTAAGGGTTCTAGTATCCCCACTCTTCTCAGTGTTACCCATAATTTGTTATAATCTACACAGTCAATAAAATACCAATAGATATTCTGGTACTCTCTGCTTTCAGCCAGGACCCATCTGACATCAACAATGATAGTCCTGGTATCACGGCCTCTTCTAAACCCAGCTTGAAATTCTAGTAGTTACTTGCCAATGTACTGTTCTAGTCATTTTTTTAATGATATTCAATCATATTTGCTTGCATGAAATATTAATGATGTTGTTGTTGTTTAATGCCGTCGAGTCGTAGATGACTCATAGTGACCCTATGGACGAACAGCCTGAGCACTGTTCATACATAGAGTTTCCGGAGGCAAGCCATTTTGGAAGTGGATGCCACTCCTGCTTCCAGGCTTGATTTAGTCGGGAAGCTCCAGCCAACACTGTCCACCATGGGTGCCCATTACCATGATTGGCACATCACTGTCACAGGCTTCAGCATCACAGCAACCACGAGTTACCTCTGTCCAGCAACGCACAGACCAGTGCTATACCACCTAGAAGAATGTTTGACAGGAAGACAATTTGAACCTGGCCGAGGGCCACAGATGACAATCACCCACCTTTGGCTTGGTAGCCCAGCTTCCTTCCACTAGGCCAACGTAGCTCTCTCTTGGTCATCGTCATTGAGTCTTCCCTACCTAATTTAAAAATTATCTCAAGAATTGCTTTTATTTAATTAATTGTAGAGAGGTGGATTGGTGCAAATTGTCTAAACCTGGACGGAGGGTGAAACAAAGAAGGTGAGTAACGTGGCTGGTGGCCTACACCACCACCACCACACCACACCATACACATACACACCCCCAGACCCAAGCCCCCACCCCCACCCTAGCAATAACAATAATGATATTGTTCAATAATTTCCATATTCTGTTGACTGAGTATGTCCATACAAATGTGAGTTGATGGTGGCCTACCAATGGGATTAGGTACCTTATTAATAATATAAATAAGGTTAACAACACCTTTTGGGTTGTTGTTAGGTGCTGTCTAGTCAAGTACAACTCATAGCTACTCTTTGAACAACAGTCTAAACCCTGTTCTATCTGCACCACCCTCGCACTTCCTGACAAACAAAAGCCCATTGTAGCAGTCACATATCAATATATGCAAATAAATAACGTAGACCACTAATAGGGAAATTGGTCCGTTTTTTCATCCCACCAAACATAAACCAAGCAGATTCAGAGGCCCAAAATGGGAACTTCACCACAATCAAGAAAGAAGCAGAGTCCAGTGCATCCTTTAGGCCAGAGATGGAGGGAAACAGAATGAGAGCAGCAGCAACTTGGGTGAGGCAGATCTGAGCCTCATGGAGCCAGAGCCAAGAACCTTGGCCTAGGCTTACTGGGAGAGTGAAGGTTGAGTAGAGCATATCTGGCAGGACTAAAAAGCTTTGTAACACTTGATGAAGCGTGAGTTAAAACTGAAAGGTCAGAGAGAGGCCTGCTAGAGAGTACACCTGAAAAGAAGCCATCCTGATTGGAGAATGGTACCATGAGTATTCTAATACTAATTGTAATGTATTACTTCCTAATCAGCTTCATAATCATGAATATTATCTATGAGGTCTGTGGCCACTGTAAAGAAATAGCAAACCTAGTGGTACTATAGCCTTTTGTCTATAGAGAGTTGTGCTGCTAAGTCAAAGGCTGTGCTGTTCTGCCAGTTCAAAACCACCCACTCACTGCCCATGGGAGAAAGAGGTGCAATCTTCTGTTTAATTTACACCTTCAGATAACTGATGGAGGGTTGGCTAGGAGTCAGTTGCAACTTGATGACAATGAGTTTGAGAGTTTATTTGCGTAGTGAGAGTAGTAGAAGAGGCAGCTGATGTGAGAATTGATAGCAGAAGGTGTGGTACATAGGGGACATCTGGTCTCAAAGGAATTAGCTTTGTGCTGTTAATGTTCTTACAAACTTGATGAGGATTCTTCTCTCTTAAGAGTTAATAGGAGTTAGATTCTGCTGTCCCTGTGCTGACCACACTGTTTTTACAGATATATAGTATTTATAGCAGCTATCTCCTCCCATGTGATATACAGTCTGAAAACTCAGTGGAGGGTCAGCTATGAATTGATTCCATCTTGACAGCATTGAGCCTGTTAATTTTTTTTCATATAGAGAGTGATTCCAACTATATTCTATTTTGGAAAGGGCAACAGTAGTAAATGGGGGGGGGAAGTTCATTGGTTTCTAGGAGCATGGAGAGAAGGGACAGGGAGGAATGATTAAGAAGAGGATAGGGCATTTTTAGAGAGTGAATCTATTCTTCATGATACTGTAATGGTAGATATATGACATTACGCATTTATCAAAACCCACAGAACTATTAACATGATGAGTGAATGCTAATCTAAACTCTAGAGTTCAGTTAATAAATAAAACCTATCAATATTGGTTCATCAATTATAATGAATGTACCACACAAAGGCAAGATGCTAAAAATAGAAGAGAGAGTGGGTGGGGAGGATGGAGAGAATTATGTGGACTCTCTGTACTTTATGCTTAATATTCTGTAAACCTAAAACTGCTCCTAAAAAGAAAGTCTTTTTTAAGTAATCATAGATCTAACATATCAGAATATGTGAAGGAGAAATTCCAAGCATTTAGCGTTCTGTTTTCCCATAGGAATGCTCGAGATCGGGGGCACAGCACACCAGAGCTATACTGGCAGAAGTTGCCAATGCTCTCCCTCAGCCTGAACTCCCTCCCTATGCACTATCCTCATGATTCTCCTGGAAACAGGACCTCCCATTCCACATGGCATTTGTCTGGCCAGAACAAGAACCACATTTCCCAGGCTTCTTTGCAGATAAATTCTATCATGCAATACTATGTGTAATCTCAAATTGGGAAGAGGCTTGTCTTTCTTTTTCCTTTTCCAGCTAGACTTTAAATGTGGCAGAGATGACTAGAGATTGCATTGTGGCCATAGACCTGGCAGGCTAGAATACACATATAGTAGGAATGGAATGTAGCCCTGTGGAGAAGGTCACATCCCTGAGAGAGGAGAACTATGGACCTAAACAGAGGAGACTGGGTCTTTGACTCTAAGTAGCTTTCCTGTCCATACTACTGTTTATTTTTAAAGTTATTCTTATTTTGGGACTTCTTTTTTCAAGACAACTAGACCCATAGCCAAATTAAAACCTATGCCAAATCAAGTCCAATCAGCTTTCTCCTACCTCTTTCCTTCCTCTGTCATGCAACGGTTCCCTATGTGTTCTCTACACTTCTTCAAATGTGTTTTTGCTTATGAGTTTTGAATATGCCGTTCCTTCTGCTTTAAAAAGCTCATCTGAAATACTCTTCCCCTCAACTGCCTTATAAACACCTACTCAATCCTTACTGCACTCAAATAACTCCTCTTCTGGGCATCTACCATAATTTCTATTCATAACCTCAGGCAGAATTAATTACTATCTAGGCATTCATCATTTCATATTTGTGGTAATAGTAAAAAAAACCCTACTATCTATTTTGGGCATTAATGATGTACATATGGCAGAAATGAGCATGCAAGTGTAAGGTGAGAGTAATGCTGGCTGTAGGGGTTAAGGTTATATACCAATGTGGCAGGGCCATGATTCTCAGTGACTTACCAGTAATATAGTTGTATAATTTTGCAGTGCATGACCTGATATAGTCATCCTCAGTTTTCATATATGGCCAATTTTTGCATAACAACCTAGACTTTTGAACCTAAGCACATCATTAAGTGAGTAGTAGGTGTGTTCTTTCTTTGAGATCATAATTGTTGCTGTTGTTAAGTACTGTTCAATATGACTCATAGCAACCCTATGAACAAAAGATATTAACTTTGTTCTATAACTATTGTCATTTTTCTAATGTTTATAAGACCTGTTGTTTGAGAAGTGGGTGCCAATCCTGCTTCCAAGTATGTCTTAATCTGGAAGCTCTACCAAATCCTGTCCACCATGAGTAACCATTATGGCATTTGACACACCAGTGACATAGTGTTCAGTATCACAGCAATCCCAAGTTATCACAGTGCAGCAAACTGACTGACAAGTGCTGTACCACTTAGACCAGTGTTCTCCCCAAACACAATTAACACCAACTCCTTCACACATAAGCCTCCAAACCACAGATTTAGTCAGGGCCCCACCCACCAGGTCCTGATTTACATAAAGAGGCTTCCAGCCCACAGCTGATTCTTTTGTTTGTTTTGCTTTTTGAATTTATTATTCATTTCAATGAAAATTTACAGAGACTTTGGATTTCCATTTATTCATTTTTGCACTTTTCTCCCCTCCTAACCCTTCCCGCTAGTACACTACCCTCTTAGAAAAGTAAAAGAAAAATTATTTCATTGTTTTACAATCCCTCTCCCCAGGTCCACTCCACTATACAGCCTTCACTGTGGACTCCTGTCATGACAAAAATACCTAATAAGTTTCCCTCTTAAACAGTTTTCTCCCTCATCTGTTTCAATGCAGTATACATTATTGAACCCATCCTTCTCAGTCTCCTCCCAACTCCGAGGTCAGTCCTGCTTTATAACAGTGGCACCATGCAGTATTTGTCCTTTTGTGACTGAGATACTTCACTCAGCATAATGTCCTCCAGGGTCACCCATTTTGAATAATATTGCATGAGTTTCTTATTTTAAAAATGCAGCGTAGTGTTTCATTGTGTGAATATACCACAGCTTCTCTATCCATCCGTTTGTTGATGGGCACTTAGGTTGTTTCCAGTTCCTTGCTATTGTGAACAAAGCCACGATAAATATGGGTGTGCATATATCTGCTTCCTTTGGGGTATATGCCCAGTAGTAGAATTGCTGGGTCTAATGGCTATCTCTATTTGCAACTTTCTGAGGAAGCACCATACCGCCTTCCACAGTGGTTGCACCATTTTACACTCCCACCAACTGTGAATAAGGGTTCCAGTCTCTCCACAACCTTGCCAGCATTTGGTACTTGCTGTTCTGTTAAATTTTGCAATTCTGACTGGCCACAGCTGATTCTTTTTTTTTTTTTTTATTTTGTATGCGTGTACCGTCAAATCAGATCTGACTGGTACAGGAGGATATTGCGCCTCCTTCTCTGACAGAGCATCTGGTGGATTCGAACCGTGTTCCTCTGGGATTGCAGTGCAGCTTCTTGCCACTAGACCACCAGAGCTCCCCCACAGCTGATTCTTAACTAAAGACAGGCAACCAATCAGTTTACACTCAATTGTTTACAAAATATAAAACCATCAAACAGTTTACACCCAACTTTCAACTAAATTGAGAGAACCTACCCTCCAGAATCCAACTGCTCCATACATGAGCTCATAGTAAAGTGTAAAAAATTTATTTTATAGTGGCCTGTGGTGGCACAGTGCATTACATGTTGGACGATTAGCCAGAAGATTAACAGTTCTAATTCTTTAGTTGCTTTATGGGGAAAAGTTGAGTCTGTTCAGCTTCAGAATCTGATGGAGGGATCACAAATTGGAATCAAATCAACAGAACTGAGTTTGGTTTTGGTATCACATGGTTTCACAATTATTGGGACACATATTGGTTTTTCCAATTGAAAGTCTTTTTTTTGAAATCAAGAAATAATGCTTCATTATTTTTTTTTTATCCACAACACTTACCTTGTAATAGCTGTTATCAGATCTTTGATGAATGGGTAATTGAATATAAATAATATAATTACATGTGCATGTACCTTCTTAAAAGAAAAGTGCTTCTTTTTTCTACAGTAATATAACATACTCCTCTTATAGAAACTCAAAGAGAATAAATTTGTTGTTATGAGGTGTCATTGTTGATTATAGCTTATAGTGACCCAAAGTATCAGAGAACAATATTCTACCTGATGATGTGCTATCCCTACAATCTCTACTGTTCTTAAATCCATTGTTACAGTCACTCTATGAATCCGTTTTGTTAAAGGCTTCTATTTCAACGACCATTTACTTTTCCAAGCATAATGTCCTCCTCCATGGACTGATTGGCCTCGTGTGATAACATGCACAAAATATGGGAGACATAGTGTCACTACCCTTGCTTCTAAGGAGCACTTTGGAAGCACTTCTTTAAAGATAGGTTGGGGGGTTTTTTTGGTAGTCCATGATACTTTCTGCAGCCTTCAGTATGGACTGAGGCTCAATGTCAAGAAGACAAAGATTCTCGCCACTTGGCAGTGTCAGGATGGATGACGAAGAGATTGAGAGTGTTCACAGCTTCACTTTGCTCGGCTCCACAGTCAACACTCTTGGCACCAGCAGTCAGGAAATCAAAAAGCGTATCGTGATGGGAAAGTCTGCTGTTAGGGACCTCTCCAAGGTACTCAGGAGCAACGGTGTCTCTCTGGAGACTAAGGTGTGCCTGATACAGGCCATGGTCTTTGCAATCGCTTGTTATGCATCAGAGAGTTGGACAATGACTAGGGAGGACAGAAGGAGAGTGGATGCTTTTGAGCTGTAGTGCTGGAGAAGGGTACTGAACGTACCATGGACTGCCAGGAAAACAAACAGATTCATCTTGGAGAGGATTAAACCAAGCTACTCCTTGGAGGCAAGGATTCTGGGGCTTCGTCTGACATACTTTAGACATGTTGCCAGGAGGGACAGGTCCTTGGAGAGGGACATCATGCTTGGGAGGGTGGAGGGACAGCGCAGGAGGGGAAGACCCTCTATGAGATGGATCGATTCAGTGACTGGGGTAATCGGGATGGGTGTGTCAGAGGCAGTGCGGTTGGCGCAGGATAGAGCAGGGTTTAGGGCTGTTGTGCATAGGGTCGCTATGAGTCGGAAACGACTCGACGGCACATAACAACAAACAACAACAACCATGATACTTTCAATATTCTGTACCAACACAACAATTCAAAGGCATCAGTTTTGCAGTCTTTCTTATTTGTTGTTCAACTTGCACATGCATAGGAAGTTCATGGTCTGGGTCAGGCAATCCTTGGTTTTTCAACAAATATCTTTTTTATTTAAAATTTAAAGAAGTCCTTAGAAGAATATTTGCCCAATGCAATACATTATTTAATATTTTGAATGCTGCTTCAAAGGTTTCAATTCTCCTTTGGTCTTCCTTATTTGCTGTTCAAGGTTCACATGCATGTTAACAATTTTGAAAATTACAATATAACTTGGGAGAGACTAAAAAAGCATTATGCTGAGTGAACTAACTCAGTCTTATAAGAACTAATATTGCATAAGACAATTAATGTAAAAATAGAAGAAGAACTAGTAAAATGTGTATGGGAATCCAAGGAGAAGAGGGATAAGAGCAGAGAGGTGAGGAGGGGCAAGGGGAAAGTCGTAGGGTTGCACAATTTGGTGAGTGGAGGAAGGGAGGAAAGATTTGGCAGGGACCTGAAAATACAAGGTAATGGTAAGTACAATCCAGTGGCCCTTAAGTTTATAAAATACAATGTATGGTAATGAGTGTATGAAACACAATGTGAATCAAGGAAAGAGTGAAATAAAATGTGTACAAATTTTGCATGAAAACCAATACAAAATAAAACTGATTGGGCCTGGCACAATTGATTTAAATTGATATCCTTGCTGTTTAATACTTTAAGGAGATCCTAAGCAGCATTTGCTTAGTGGGTAGATTTGTCCAAAGAAATATGTCGTTTCATATCTTTAATGCTACTTAGCATGAATGTTGATTGTGAATATAATTAAATTCTTGCCAACTTTAATCTTTTCTTTATTTACCATCATGTTTACCCACCCACTTGTGAGAATTTTTATTTTCTTAATGTTGAGGTATAATCCATAGCGAAGTCTTGGAGTTTCATCCATGAGTACTTCAAGTGTTCTGCATTTTTCTACAAGCAAGGTGTATCATCTGCATAATTGTAGGTTGTTGATGAGTCTTCCTCCTATCTTGGAGACACAATCTTCTTCATATAATTCACCTTCTTGTATTGTTTACTCAGCATACATACTAAATAGGCATGGAGAAAAGACAATCCTGACTCACACCTTTCCTGATTTTAAACTATGTACCATCTCATCTTGTTTAAACTAAGTTTTGGTCTATATACAGGTTTCATATAAGCATAATTAAATGTTCTGTAATTCTTACTCTTCCCAGTGGTGGTTGTTGTTGTTATATGCTGTCGAGTCACTTGAGACTCATAGCGACCCTATGTACAACAGCCCTAAACTCTGCTCTGTCCTGTGCCAATCGCACTGTCTCTGATACACCCATCCCGATTACCCTAGTCACTGAATGAATCAATCCATCCCATAGAGGGCCTTCCCCTCCTGTGCTGTTCGTCCACCCTACCAAGCATGATGTAACTCTCCAAGGAACGGTACCTCCTTACAACATGTCCAAAGTATGTCAACAAAGCCCCAGAATCCTTGCCTCTAAGGAGCCGCCTGGTTTAACCCTTTCCAGGATGAACCTGTTTGTTTTCCTAGCAGTCCATGGTACCCTCAGTACTCTTCTCCAGCACCACGGCTCAAAGGTATCAATTCTTCTTCTGTCCTTCCTAAGTCATTGTCCAACTCTCTGATGCATAACAAGTGATTGCAAAGACCATGGCCTGTATCAGGCGCACCTTAGTCTCCAGAGAGACACCATTGCTCTTCAGAACTTTGGAAAGGTCCCTAACAGCAGACTTTCCCATCACAATACAACTTTAAATTTCCTGGCTACCGGTGCCAAGAGTGTTGACTGGGGAGCCAAGCAAACTAAAGCTGTGAACAATCTCAATCTCTTCACCATCCATCCTGATGCTGCCAATTGGTCCAGTGGTGAGAATCTCAATGGTACCCATAATTTATTATGACCCATAGGGTAAAATGCAAGTATTTTTAAAAAATGAAAAACCAGCAACACACAGATATAAGATCCAGGCCATGGTCTTTGCAATTACTTCTATGCATTAGAGAGCTGGACAATGAGTCAGGATTGCAGAAGTGTCGCCTTTGAGTCGCAGTGCTAGAGTCTTGAACATACAATGGACCACCAGGAGAGCAAATAGGTCTGTCTTGGAGAAGGTGAAACCAAGTTTCTTCTTGGAGACAAGGAATTTGAAGTTCTGTCTGACATACTTTGGGTACATGGCCAGGAGGAACCAGTTCTTGGAGAAGGACATCATGTTCAAAAGGGTGGAAGAACAGCACAGGAGAGGAAGACACCGGATGAAATGGATTGACATGGTAACTGAGGCAATGGGATTAAATGTGTCAGAGTCAATGAGACTAGCTCAGGACAGAGCAGGGTTCAGAGCAATTGTACATAGGGTCACAATGAGTCTCAGGCAACTCGATGACACATAACAACAACAAGTCTCTTCCTGATATTCTCTGCTTCCCTCCAAGATGCATCTCATGTTAGAAATTATACTAAGGTCTCTTCTGAAATACAGCTTGAATTTCTGGCAGTCCCCTTTCAATGTACATTACTGTAATAATTTCTGGAAAAAATTCAAAACCAAGATTGCTTTCATGTGATATCAATGACACTGTTTTATAAAGTTCACATCCTGTTGGGTCACTTGGTTTTGAATGGGCACAAATATGAAGACCTTACAGTCAGTTTGTCAGGTATTTGTCCTCTAAACATTTTTTTACAAAGACAAGAAAGCATGATAAGTTTTGCATCTGTTTTTTAAGCTATCTCAACTACTACCCTATTAAATAGGTGTCCTTCTGACATTCTCTGCTTTCAGCCAGTATTCAACAGACATCAGCAATGATATACATGGTGTCATGGCCTCTTCTAAACCCAGCTTCAACTTGGGCAGTCCACAATTAATGAACTGTTCTAGCTGTATCTTTTCATGATCTTCAGCAACATTCTGCTTTCATGTGCTATTAATTAAATTGTTCTATGATTTTCACATTCTATTGAGTCACCTTTCTTTGGAAATGGGACAAATAGAGATATCTTCCATTTGTTGGCCAGGAAGATGTCCTCCAAATTTCCTGGCATAGACTGGTGAGTATATCCAAGGCTGCATCTTGTGTCAATTGATATACCATAGATTCCTAAGGCCTTACTTTTTTGCATCTTCAATGCAGCTTTAATTTTTTTAAATTTTATTAGTTTTAATGAACATTTACAGAGATTTGAGGTTCTCATTCATTCATTGTTGCACTGTTTTCTTGACCCTCCTCCCCAGTCCGTTCTTCTTCCCCTCCCCTCGAATGTCTCTTTTAATTGTCCAATTGCCACAGTGCTTGTCAAAGCCAGTTCTGATTAATCTCCTTTGTCAGTGTGTCCTTTGCCATTCTCTATTACTCCTCCCTGAGAGAGACTTCACCCTGATTCATAAGGAAGAGGGGATGGCGTATTCTCTTAGCTACTTCCTGCTGAAAAGGGATGCTGTGGGTTTCAGGGTGAAGATCTTCTCTCACTACTCTAAAGGGCCCCTTTGGCAGTAGGAAACACATAGACTATTATGAAGATTTTGGAATTTAGATGCACTGTTAT
>NW_006399911.1:5923623-5931688 GCF_000299155.1 Elephantulus edwardii | reverse complement strand
GACCAATTAGTAGGCTCTGTGTCCAGGAGAAAATGAATATACTTACCAGTAATATTAATGCTTATCTACGGCTCTTCTGGGAGGATCTAAATCATTGAAGCGTCCTCCTTTGTTTCCAGCTGGGAACTGGGGCCTGCCAGTCCTGTCTGCCACAAGGACTTGATGTGGGCCACCTTGGCCAAGTGTCCTTCAGAGACACACTTAAAGCAAGTGAGTGGGAGCTTCCTCTCTACTCCCTTGCCTATCTGTTGCAGCCTGAATTACATCCTTCATTACCTTATTCATATGGTACTTCTTAAAAATGCTCAGTGTCAACCAATTCATTTTGGTATTATTGTTATTGTTGTCTACTGTCGTGTTGGAGCTAACCCATAGCTGGCCCTGGAGGAGATTGTTGATCCTTCTCCTACTGAGCTTCAAACCATGTGCCTTCAGGATTGCATTGCAGCTCCTTGCTGCTAGGCCAGCAGAGCAACTGAGTATTCTCTCCATTTTCTTTTAATGCTTTGTGGATCACTTGGGACTTTAAGAAATGCTGAGAGAGTGTTGATTTTTTTTCTTTTGGTGTGTTTTTTTAATTTTCTCATTCTCTGACTTCAGGTCTTTGACCATTTCCTTGTAATATTTTGCTTTGCTTTCTTGGGTTGATAACACAATTACAAAGTGGCCAAAAGATATGGAAAGAATTTTCACAGAAGATTTTCAGATGGCAAACAGAAATATGAAGAAATGCTCCAAATCTCTGGCAATAAGAGAGATGAAAATCAAAATCACATGAGATACCATCTCACTCCAGTGGCAAAATTTAACAGGAAAGCACATAATAAATGTTGGAGAGGATATGGCAAGTTAGGAACTTGTATACACTGTTGGTGAGTTTGTACAATGGTACAACCACTGGAAGGCAGTTTGACTTTCCCTTTAAAAAGCTGCACATAGAACACATATGACCCAGCTATTCTACTGCTTGGAATATTCCCTGAGAAAATGAGAGCTGAGGCACAAACAGGGACTTGTACACAAATGTTCATAGCAGCATTATTCACCATAGCAAGAACATGGAAACAGCCCAAATGTCCATCCACAACAGAATGGATTGTGAAATTATCATACATTCATATGATGAAATACTATTCACCACACAGGAGCAATGATTTTGTAAATTACTACCTAACTTGTGAGGAACTGGAGAACATTCTAAAAAGTGAACTAACTCAGTCTCATAAGGACAAATACTGTATGAGACTATTATTGTAGAACTATGAGGATCCAAGTTGGGGAGGGGGTAGGAGCAGAGAGGTGAAGATGGAAGGGAGGTTAATCGTGGGATCACACAATTTGATGGGTGGAGGGTGTGTGTGAAGGGAATGGAAAAGATCCAGTATGAAAAACAATGGATATAAAAGTTGTAACTAGCAAGAGAGTAGAGAGAAAGCCCCCACTCACTTGCTTTAAATGTGGCTCTGAAGGACACTTGGCCAAGGTGGCCCACATCAAGTCCTCGTGGCAGACAGGACTGAAAGGCCCCAGCTCCCAGCTGGAAACAAAGGAGGATCCTTCAATGATTTAGATCCTCCCAGAAGAGCTGTGGGTGAGCATTAATATTACTGGTAAGTATATTCATTTTCTCCTGGACACAGAGCCTACTAATTGGTCTTAAAAGCCTTCTGAGGTCCCAACTCTTGTCACTATTTCTTAGTTGTTGGAATGGACGGAAAACCTCATAAGCAGTTTCTTACTTCACCTCTACCTTACATGCGAACTTCCAAGTTGTAAACCAACCCAGTGGTAGATGGAATTTGCTCCAGGACTTAAGAACAGTAAATGACATAGCTGAGCCTCTACATCTTGTGGTTCCTAACCTGTACACTATAATAGACAAAGTGCAAGTCTATAGGCCTTTTATTGTAAGAACCACCTTCCTTCTGTAACTTGATTTGTGCCACTATTAGAACCTCTACTCGGAATATTATTGCTTTTTAATTTTTGACTCATGTACTTTTAACTTGTTAGTTAAATTGGTGTCTTCTAGGCTGCAACACTTCCATGATACATCTTCAAGGATATGAACATGTACGGCTAAGTACAACTGATAACAGTGCATCTAAATTCCAAAATCAATCTCCATAATAGTCTATGTGTTTCCTACTGCCAAAGGGGCCCTTTAGAGTAGTGAGAGAAGGTCTTCACCCTGAAACCCACAGCGTCCCTTTTCAGCAGGAAGTAGCTAAGAGAATACGCCATCCCCTCTTCCTTATGAATCAGGGTGAAGTCTCTCTCAGGGAGGAGTGATAGGGAATGGCAAGGGACACACTGACAAAGGAGATTAATCAGAACTGGCTTTGACAAGCACTGTGGCAATTGGACAATTAAAACAGACATTCGGGGGGGAAGAAGAACGAACTGGGGAGGAGGGTAGAGAAAACAATGCAACAATGAATGAATGAAAACCCAAAATCTCTGTAAATGTTTATTAAAACTAAAAAAATTTAATAATAATTTTTTTAAAGTTGTAACTAAACCAGTAGGTGGTTGTTTTTGTTGATTGCCTTCGAGTCGAGCACAACTCATAATGATCCTATGAACAAAAGGCCTGAAGCCTTTCTATGACTATTGACATTTATCAAAGTTCATAGAGTTTCCAGAGAGGCATGCTGTTTAGGAATTGGATGTCACTCCTGCTTCCAACAAACCAGTATAATATAATTAAAAACAAAACAAAACAAAAACACACAACACTATCTGCAGAAAACTCAAGCAAGATCCACACCTCACTCCATACACACAAAAAACCAACTCAAAGCAGATCATGGACTTAGGACTAAAACCAAGGACTATAAATGTCATTAAAGAAAAGCTTGGAAGACCCTCTAGAAGTCCTAATCCACAGCATACACAGTCTTCTAAGCATCCTGAAAAATCTACAACCAAGAGAGGATAAAACACATGAATGGGACCTTCTAGAATCAAATCCCTATGCACATCCAAAAACTTCTCCAACAGGGTAAAAAGGGAAGCCACAGACTGGGGAAAAATATTAGGTAACAACATGTAAGACAAGGGACTTACATATAGAATTTATAAGATATTCGAGCACCACAACAACATAAAGGTCAACAACCCAATTGAAAAATGGGCACAGGATATGAACAAACACTTCACCAAAGCAGACATTCAGACGGCAAACAAGCATATGAAGAAATGCTCAAAATCCCTAGCTCTAAGAGAGATGCAAATCAAAACAACTATGAGATATTTTCTCACCCCATTTAGAATAGCAAAATTTAAAATTTAAAAGAACAGCAAACATCAAATGCTGGCGAGGTTGCGGAGAAACTGGAACCCTTATTCACTGTTGGTGGGAGTGTAAAATGGTACAACCACTATGGAAGGCTGTATGGCACTCTCTCAAAAAAGTTGCAAATAGAAATACCATTTGACCCAGCAATTCCACTCCTGTGAATATACCCCAAAGAAACCATAACTGCCACCCAAGCAAATATATGCATACTTGTGATTATTGTGGCTTTGTTCACAATAGCAAAGAGTTGGAAAAAAACCAAGTACTTATCAACAAATGAATGTATAGAGAAACTCTGATATAGTTACACAATGGAATACTATGCTGCTTTAAAAAACAAGGAAATCTTAAACTATTATACAAAATGGGTGACCCTGGAGGACATTATGCTGAGTGAGATATCTCATCACTAAAGGACAAATACTGCATAATGCCACTGTTATAAAGTGGGACAGACGTTGGGGTTGGGGGGAAACTAAGAAATGTATACTGCATTGAAACAGATGAAGGAGAGAACTGTTTAAAAGGGATATATGATTAGGTATTATTGTCATGACAGGAGTCCAGAATGAAAGCTGCATAGTGGAGTGGACTTGGGGGGAGGGATTGTATAACAATGAAAGAATTTTTCTTTTACTTTTCAAAGAGAAGAGTGAATTGCGGGAAGGGGTGGACAGGAAGAAAAGCGCAACAATGAATGACTGGAAACACTCTGTAAACTTTCATTAAAATTAATAAAAACACTCCCCCAATACTGATAATAAACACTCACTGCTGTTGAGTTCCATCCAACTCCTCACATACTCCATCCCATATACTTTTTTAGTTACAACCTTGAAACAGTGGATTTTGAGACTATAAATCCATTTTGCTCAGCACTGTTCAATAGAAGTAGAATGTAAACTATTAATGTGAGCCAAAAATGTACTTAGTAGTTTCTAGTTCTTGTTGTTAAGTGCTCTCAGGTTGTTTTTTATCTCATAACAACCTCATGCAATATAGAGTTTTCTAGGCTATAATCTTTATGGGATCAGATCATAAAATCTTGTAGAGCTTCTGGGTAGGTGTGAACTACCAACCTTAAGATTAGAAGTTGCTCTCTGAACTGTTGTGCCACCAGGAATCCTTCAAATTTTCTAACAGACATGTTTAAAAAGTGAAAATGGGCTTAGATTTTAATGATTTTTTTTCATTGTGAAAAAAATCTTTATTTTAAGAAAAAAATTTAGTTAACAAGTTTTACTTAGCTAAATCCACCCAAAAGGAAATCACAGTACAAATAAAGGTTTGTCAAGCCCTCAGCAATTCCTACTGTATTAGTATTGTGTCTCAATTTTCAAGATTTTTAATGAAAACAAATTAGAATGAACAAACATGAGAAATGTTTCTCTTTGGATTAGGGATCTAGCACTTTTGAGTTTTCAAAAAAAAAAAGCATGTCTCTCAAATGTGTTTGCTGTAACGTGGTGCCAAAGATCCACATTTAATGCACTTTAAACTACATTAAATCAGACATCATTCTGAAACATACTACCAAAATGTTAATTGAGAAAAGCTGAAAATAAGTTGTTTATAGTTTACTCAGTATCTTTATCACATGCTAGAAGAAAGTTTGAATGAGAAAACACTAAAGAGGCAAATTTTTTTTAATCCAGATTTCATAAACTCAAGGTGTAAAATAGGTCCCACAGCTTCCTCTAAGTAATAAATGCTTTCCACTTCTTGCTGGCTGCCTGTGAAAATTTGAAGTTAACTCAAATGTTTCTAGAAAACTAGTCATATCCATCCATGCTGTTCTGCTGACCACTATAGCCAACCCTGTAACAGCCACTGACCAACTGGCTCTCAAGGCCAGTGTAGGTGGACTGGGTCGACACTCCCATGCCCTGCATCATTTGGCTACTGCCCCATCACTAGGCCCTGTGATTGAATTTAAGAAGAGCTCTATGAATCTGTGCTGCATGTTGGCTCTGTCTTTTGACATGGTGGCCACAGCTTCTCCATGAGTGGCAAACTCAACATCTGCTTCTCCAGTCACTCTTCCGTCTGGGCCAATCTCAATATGCACTCTCACAGGGTTGGGTGGAGAGAAGTTATAAATGTCATTCTCAGTCGCTTTGTATGGAAGCCCCCCTCATGTGGACACAGTGTCCAGTTGTGCTCTGAACAGCAAACTCGCTGTCTCCATATCTGTGATCATACATTCCTGACAGACAGTAACTGAGATCTCTTACAAATAAATCAGTGGTGAAACCATAGCTGGCACTGAGGCCACTATACTCCTCATAGCCCACATAACCTGTGCTATAAGCCCCAGACCTCATTCTGTCAAAGCCTGCTTGTTTGATAATGCCAGTGTATCTCCGGGCAGTACCAGGCCTGTCATAGGGGCCTGGTCACTGCACAGACATGAACTTTAGAGGGGGATCAGAGTATGATCTCACTTCTTCCTGACTGCTCTTGAATACTTCTGTATACCTGTGCCCTATTCTTTCCTTGTGCTTCCCTAGAGCCTTCTCAGCTAATTCCTGTGAAGCAAATTGCACAAAGGCTTCCCCTGTAATTTTTCCCTCAGGGTCCACTGGCAAAGTGATCCCATTTGGCATGATTTCTAATCCTGAGAAGAATTGAACAATTTCTTCTTCTGTGCATCCAAATGGGAGTCCTCGAAGTCTCACAAAGCCATCACTGGCAGTGTCGGCACTATTTCGACTACTGTGCTTCAACACCAAATTCATTTCTGTTCTATGGGACTCGAATACCTCAATATAGAGGTGCCCCATGCTTTCCCTGTCTTTCTTCAGGGCCATTTTTACATCATCTTCTGATTCAAGTTCAACAAAAGCTTCACCACTCTGCCTGCCTTCTCAGGTATAGAGGAAATGAACACCTGCCACACCATCATGAATTTTGCATTCAGACAGGAAATTCTGCACATCTTCAATAGAACAAGACCACGGCAAGCCGTAGAGCTTGACCACAAATCCTTCACCTCCCTCAGGACCCAGCATCATGAAGACAGGTCAAGGGTCAAATCAGCTTACTGAGGGCTTTTTAGATGATAATAGAAGTCCAGTCTCGTGATGTTCTGGCAGTTATTAATTATCCTCAGGCTCCGCGACTCCACATTCCCACCCTTCACATCCAGCGCCTCGCTCGGCCGGCCTGAGCACCTGCATCTGCAGCTCCCATAAGACACGACACAACCTGGTTCTACCGCGGAGCCTGAAGCAGATTTTAATGATTGTTGAGTGGAATCCACTTCCTAAACAACATGCCTCTGGAAACTCTATCAATTTTGATAAATAATTATAGAAAGGCTTCAGGACTTTTGTTCTAGGGTCTCCATGAGTCATGCTCGACTCAAAGGCAATCAACAACAACAAGAATTGTCTTTAGATGCCACTGAGTCAGTCACTACTCATAGCAAGTCCACATGCAACAGAACAAACCATGTCACCATCCTCAAAATTACAATCAGGTTTGAGCTCATGCTTGGCAATCATCATGTAAATCCAACCTATGAGAGCCTTCTTTTTTGCTGATCCTGTATTTTAACAAGCATGATGTCCTTCTCCAGGGACTGACTGACAGGGCCCTTCCTGATAATCAGACCAAATCATGTGAGAACGAGCCTTGCAATCCTTCATTCTGAGGAGCATTCTGGCTGTTCTTCCAAGACAACTATTGTCATTTAAAGGCATCAATTCTTCATTGATCTTCCTTATTCACTGGTCAGCTTAAGGTAGCCCTACACTTTATAACCCACTCTTTAAAATATGGGAAGCTGTGGCTCCACCATACTTACCTCTAAAGAGCATTCTGATTGCATTTCCTCCAACGCAGATTTGTGCGTTCATTCCGCAAGTTGTGCTATAATGAGCTCTTGTAGCTTAGCCCATAGAGGAGTTGTATTGTTAACCCAAAGGTCATGCTTCTTTGGGGGTTCAAGTCCACTAGCAGTTTTGTGGGAGGTAGAAAGATGGGTAATCGTCTCCTGTGCAATTTACAGCCTCCACAAGAACCTGCTGGAAGGTCAGCTACGAGTCAGTTCTGACTGAACAGCAATGAGAGAGTGTTACAGGTGGCTTAGTGGTAAGGAATTGTGCTGCCAATGCAGGCATATGTGGTTCGAATCCACCAACTACTCTATGTGAGAAAGCTGAGTAATCAATTCCCATGCAATTTACTGCCTCGGAAAACCCATTAGAGGGTCAGCTATGGTCATACTCTATGGTACACAACAAAAACTACATTCACACATACATACACATGCATATTTTAGAACTGTAGCAATGCTCCCTCTCCTGGATTAACCTCTAAGGAAATAGGAAACAGCTTGTTGATATAGTGATAGAATCATAACATTTTCAACAGTTCCCTCATCATGATTTTAGCATTTTAATTAAGTTAATCTCACCTTTAAATTCAATAGAAATGTTTGCCTTGAAGCTACAGTGTTCAATATTAATTTACATAAGTCTTTTTTTTTACTACAATTTTTCTAGTAGCATTTTCAACGTTTTTTAAACTTGGTCTCTATATAAATTAATTAGTACTGCCTAACAAAAATCCCGTTTGCACTCTTCCTGGATGATACCCTTGATATCCTCCCACAACTCATCTGGCCTTCGTTCATTAGTGTTCAAAGCATCAAACCTCTTCCTGAGATGGTTCTGAAATTCAGGCGGGATAGACTCAAAGTCATATTTTGGTTGCCTTGGATTTGGTTTAATTTTCCTCAGCTTTAGCTTGAATTTGCAT
>NW_006399911.1:5920035-5921968 GCF_000299155.1 Elephantulus edwardii | reverse complement strand
GCACAGGACAGAGAGGAGTTTAGGGCTGTTGTACATAGGGTCGTTATGAGTCGCAGGCAACTAGATGGCACATAACAACAACAACAACAAAAATCCCACGAAAGAGTAACTTTTTTGTTAGTTAAAAGGTAACAAATTTATATTCACATAGTTCAGGAGGCTAGAAGTCCAGCTTCACAGTGTGCCTCTAGAAGGTACTTCATTGTTTGAAATGTCAGCTTCGATTGTTGTTAGATGCCATCTCCTCATCATCTCTGACACACTTGAACGCATTGTTACAGTCACTGTGTCACTAAATTGACTCGGAGTACAAGAATCAGATATCAGAGAGGCCGTATGCCGTTCAGAAATTAAAAGGATTAGAACAGACTGCTGTTGACAATTTACGTCAATAAATTAGCTAAAATGGACAAAGTTTTAGAGGTACACACAATTAAAAGTGACTCAAGAAGAAACAAAAAGTCCCAAAACCCTAAAATACGTAAAGGGATTTACAGTGTTAGCCTAAAAGTTGGCTTTAAAAAAAAAAATCATTACAGTTAGGCCCCTCTGGTGTTCAGCTACCTTAATAGCAGACACATGGTCTTGCAAATTATCAACAGCTGTGGAACTCACATCAAAGGGAGAGAGAGAAGGAGGGGAGGGGGAGACACAGAGAGAGAGATTGAGTGACAATACTGAGCGATTGGAGCTAGACCCTGGTAAGAGCAAAATCCTGGTGGTGAGACCCTGGTGATAGTGATGGAGAGATTGGGGCATTGCTGTGGAGAAACTGTGGCAAAGTGTAACCAGGGAAGCCCTGAGATACAAAGGCCATAGTTAAAGGTTTTCACTTCCTGCTGGATGCTTGAGAGGAAAGCTGACTTATGACTGTTCTGAGGCAAACCTTGCTGGATGGTTGAGGAAACCAGGGGCTTCTTGAATTTGTGTTGCTAAACTGAAACCGGAACTTTTACTAGTTAAGGAATTGTGGGGGTTTTTGTGTTAATCTGGCTTGGGACTGCTGGACTAAATTTGGACTTGTAAAATATCTTTGCCTACCCCACTCTCCAGCTTACTTTCCTGATAAACCCTATTCTCGGTACTACAGGTATGAGTCTGTGCATTAACAAGGAGCAAATGAACCTCTTTGCTGCTGCTTTGACTCTAGAGACACCGTGGGTCTTGGCTACAAACTCTTTATCTGCTTTCTGCTCTGGGGAGGTGAGAGGCTGTGCTATTCCCCCTCTGGCCCTTTCAGAGAGACACTCACTGTCCTCTGCCCCTATGACCTGTTTTCTATTCTTTAGATAAGATCGTATTAGTAAGCAAAACTACACTCAAAAAAGAACCCTAGGCAGAGATTCACTTTTGAACTCTACCAAACATTTAAAACATGTAGTTGCTACTGTTGTTAGGTGCATTGAATCATCTTTGACTCATCGTGACCCTGTGAAGCACAGATCTGAACGTTCCCCTGTCCTGCTTCCTATCCTCAGGATCTCTGATTCGCCCCGTTGTTAGTGAGTATGTCAATCCGTCTTGTTGAGAATTTTCTTCTCTTTCTTTGACCTTCCACTATTCTCAACTTGATGGGGTGTGTGTGTGTGTGTGTGTGTGTGTGTGTGTTTTGTTTGTTTGTTTGTTTTCCCAAGGACTAGATCCTCCTGAAAAAATTCCCAAAGTATGTGAGGCAAAGTTTCACCATCCTTGCCTCTAAGGAACAGTGTGGATACACTTCCTACAAGACAGACTTGATTGTTCTTTCTGTCATTCAAGGGATATGTAGTATATGTTTCCAACACCACAATTCAAAAGTATTTATTCTTCGTTGTTTGGTGTTGTTGTTATGTGCCGTCGAGTCGCCTGCGACTCATAACGACCCTATGTACAACAGCCCTAAACTCCACTCTGTCCTGTGCCAATCGCACTGTTTCTGACACTCCCATCCCAA
>NW_006399911.1:5918143-5918969 GCF_000299155.1 Elephantulus edwardii | reverse complement strand
CAATATCTCTAGTACCACGACCCCTTCTGAAATCAGCCTGGACTTCTGGTAGTTCTCTGTTGATGTGCTGTTCCAGTCGTTTTTGGATAATTTTCTTCGTATGTTGTCCTAAATCATTGTCCAACTTTAAGATGCACAGAAAGAAACCGAAAATACGATGTCTTGAGTCAGGCACACCTTATTCTTTAACTGGCATCACTGCATGTGGCTCTACCATATACTAAGACATCTCCTGATTGACAGCCGAGGGGCTCAGGTCGGGGGCCGGGAGAGGCAGGGAGAGGTTTTTGAGCAGTGCCACACATCATTGACTTCTACCTTGTTCTGGCCAGAACTCAGTCACATGGCACTGCTGAATTCCAAGAATGTCTAGGAAATATAGTTTAGTGGTAAACCAGAGCTCTCATAGCCTAGCGGGTAGAGAGTAGCACTTTCAACACAAAGGTGAGTGGTTCAAATCTACCAGCTGCTCTGCAGGAGAAAGATGGGCAATGTCCTCTGAAAATCCACTGGATGGTTGGTATGAGTCAAGTTCCAATTCCAGGTAATAAGTTTGAGTGTAGAAAACTCAGATGGAGCTCTAGCAATCTCTACCACAAAGGAAACTTTAATATATCATGTAAATAACAGTTTTATCCCATTTTGCACATGTGGGACAGCAAAAGGAGGCTGGAAAATCATAAAGAATGTATTTCTTTTTAATGCATTACTGGGAAAACACTCTACTGGGTGGAGTGAAAAGACGGTGATATTATATATTCTGCCGAAAATTATCCAAAAACTTTTGGAGCAATATGTCAACAGAGAACTGCCAGATGTGCAGGCT
>NW_006399911.1:5917125-5917864 GCF_000299155.1 Elephantulus edwardii | reverse complement strand
CAGAACAGATCATTTGAGACGCTGGGCTGTACGAGGAGGAATGTGGCATCAGGATTGGTGGAAGAGCCATCAACAACCTGCGTTATACAGATGGCACGACCCTGCTTGTTGAAACTGAGGAGGACCTGAAGCGTTTGGTGCAGAAGGTCAAGGACTGTAGCCTCCAATATGGATTGAAGCTCAACATCAAGAAAACAAAGATTCTCACCACTGGGCCAACTGGCAGCATCAGTATGGATGGTGAAGAGATTGAAAGAGTTAACAGTTTTTGTTTACTTGGCTCCACAGTCAACACTCTTGGTAACAGAAGCCAGGAAATCAAGAGATGAATTGCATTGGGAAAGTCGACTGTGAGGGACCTCTCAAGAGTACTGAAGAGCAACAACCTCAGGCTGGAGACTAAGGTGCATCTGATCCAGGCTATAGTCTTTGCAATCACGTGCTATGCGTTGGAGAATTGGACAGTGACTAGGGATGATAGAAAGAGAATTGATACCTTTGAGCTGTGATGCTGGAGAAGAGTGTTGAATATACCATGGACTACTAGGAGAACAAACAGGTTTGTCCTAGAGAGTTAAACCGGGCTGCTTCTTGGTGGCAAGGATTCTGAAGTTTTGTCTAGCATACTTTGGATATGTTGTAAGGAGGGACTGGTCCTCGGAGAGGGACATCATGTTTGGGAGAGTGGAGGGATGGCGCAGGAGAGGAAGAACCTCGATGAGATGGATCAATTCTGTGA
>NW_006399911.1:5912786-5916375 GCF_000299155.1 Elephantulus edwardii | reverse complement strand
TACTTTGGAGAGGTCCCTAACAGCAGACTTTCCCATGGCAATGCGCCTTTTAATTTCCTGGCTACTGGTGCCAAGAGTGTTGACTATGGAGCCAAGCAAACTAAAGCTGTGTACAATCTCAATCTCTTCATCATCCATCCAGAGTACTAAAGAACAATGATGTCAGTCTACAGACTAAGGTGTGCCTGATCCAGGCCATGGTCTTCACAATTACTTGCTATGGATCAGAAAACTGGACAGTGACTAAGGATGACAGAAGAAGAATTGATGCCTTTGAGTTGTGGTGTTGGAGAAGAATGTTGAATTTACTGTGAACTGCTAGGAGATCAAACAGGTTAGGTCTGGAGAGGGTGAAACTGGGATGCTCCTTGGAAGTAAGGATTTTGAAGCTCCGTCTGACATACTTTGGATATATTGCAAGGAGGGACCAGTCCTTGGAGAGGGACATCATGCTTGGAAGGGTGGAGGGACAGCATAGGAGAGGAAGACAGTCAATGAAATGGATTGACTCAGACTAGGTTAAGGGGGGTAGGTGTGTCAAAGACAATGAGATTGGCTCAAAATGAAGCAGGCTTCAGAGTTATTGTACATAGGGTCTCTAAGAGTTGCAAGTGACTTGACAGCACATAACAACAACAGTAGCTCAGACGGCATAGTCTGTAGGGAATTGCATTGCTAACCCAAAGGTGGCACCTCTGACAATTTGAATTCACCAGTGGCTGATGGGAGAAAGATGAGCGATCTCCTGTGCGAATTACACTCACACACACTCATTGCCATCGAGTCAGACCTGAGTCATAGCTGACCCTTCATCACATTTGCAGAGGCTGTAAATCACACAGGAGGAGATTTATATTCTTAGCAACCCCCCTGGAGGGTCAGCTATGAGTTAGGTCTGACTCAGCATATAGGAGACAAAGGATATGAGCTTCCAAATCTGTCTCAGCAAGGGAAGCTTCTGAGGGGATATTTGCAAAACAGGTTAAGGTTGTAGGAAGGAGCTTGTCTTTATTGAGCTCTTTTAGGAGGGAAAGGCAGGGTGTCTTTAGAAAAGGAGAGGTTATACAAGTCACTAAGTGCAAACACCTGGCCACCAGGATGACATCCTTCCTGTTAGCTGTTTAGTCATCATAAGACATGGACACACAGGTTTTCCTCTTTCAAGATGACTGCCCCTCTGGAAGGTGCTAGAGGTATAAGGCTTGAAAGCTCTTAGCTGAACTAAACAGGTGTTAAGAGGGAACACCAGAGGGTGCCTGTTGTTGCTGGGTGCCATCTAATTCCAAATAACTCAAACTGACTCTGGTGGCCTAGTGGAAAGAAGCTGAACCACAATCCTGAAGGCATGTGATTTGAATCCACCAGATGCTCTGCTGGAGAAGGAGGGGCAATCTCCTGTGCCAGTCAGATCCAATTTGATGGCACAAAACAAGTCAAAACAAAATAAAATAGAACCTTTCCTTATGCTGTGCTATCCTCATGATCTCTGATATTGTAATAGAACTTTCGTCTTTTTTTATACTGATTCATTTACAAAATTCTAACCCATTGTTTTTCACATAAGATCCTTCCCATTTCCTTCACCCACCCCACCCATCTAATTGTGCAACCCTATGATTATCATTCCACCTCATGCACATCCTCACCCCTCTGCTTCCACCCTCCCCTTCCTTGGATCCTCATACTTATTGATAATGTTTTTATACAGTATTTGTCCTTGTGGGACTGAGTTAGTTCACTTAGCATAAAGCACTCCAGTACCTCTCAAGTTAGGTAGTAATTTACAAAACCATTCCTCCAGTGTGTTTTGTAGTATTCTATTGTATGACCGTACCACAACTTCTCAATCTTTCGTTTGTCATTGGACATCTGGGCTGTTTCCATGTTCTTGTGATGGTGAATAATGCTGCTTCACACTTTTGTATAAGTCTCCAATTGAGGCTCAGTTCTCATTTTCTCTGGGAATATTTCAAGCTTTGGAATAGTTGGGTCATATGGAGTTTCTATGTTCAGCTTTTTGAGGAACCTTAGTCTTTAAACTGACATCCTTGCTCTTTGGCACTTTGAAGAGGTTCTTTTAAAGTGGATTTCCCCAATGCAGCATGTCATGATTTCTTGACTGCTATTATCATGGATGTTGATTGTGGATTCAAGAAAAATGACATTTTTTACAACTTCAATCCTTTTCCATCTAGCAAAATGTTGCCTATTGATCTACTTGTGAGGATTTTTGGGTTTTAATATTGAAATATAATCCATAACGAGGGTTATAGTCCTTGATCTTCTGTGGCAAGTACTTAAAGTCCTCATCACTCTCTTCAAGCAAATCTTTGTCATCTGCGTAATGCAGGTTGTTGATGTGTCTTCCTCCAAACATGACACCACATTCTTCATCATATATTCCAGGTTCTGGAATGCTCAGCATGCCGATTTAACAGGTATGGAAGAAGGATGCTATCCTGATGTACACCTTTCCTGATTTTAAACCATACTGTTTTTATTCTGCTCAGACAACTACTTTCTGGTCTATGTATAGGTTTTGCATGAGTATAACTAAATTTTATAGGATTCCCATTCTTCTCAATATTATCTATAATTTATTATGACCCACACAGTTAAATGCCTTTGCATAGTTTCCAAAACACAAATAAAGGTCTTTCTGGTTTTCTCTGCTTTTAGCTCCATTGCTTCTTCTGAATCCAGCTTGAATTTCTGGCAGTTCCCTGTTAATGTGTTATTCTAGCTGTTTTTTTAATATCTTCATCAGTATTTTCCTTGCATGTGATTCAATAATTCTGTTGGATCAATTTTCTTGGGAATGGGAGCAAATAAGAATCTCTTTCAGTCAGTTGGCCAGGTCTTTCTTGGCGTAGACTAGTGAACACATCAGAGCTGCATCTATTTATTTTAACATGTCAAGGGGTATTCCTGGGGCTTAATCAATATTTATCAGTTGCTGGGGTTTTACATTTTTGTCCAGTGCCTTCAGCGCTACTTAAACGACTTCTTTCATTAACACTGGTTCTTCTTTATATGCTACTTCCAGAAATGTTTCCTGTTTTGTTTTATACTCTGTATATTCTTTCTACCTTCTTTTGATGCTTCCTATATTATTCTGGATTTTACCTCTAGAATTCTTCACTCCTGCAACTCAAGACTTAAATTTGTTCTTCAGTTATATAATAAGCAAAATGGAGCATTTTTTTAAAATTTTCTAGTTCCAGTTATTTACATGTTTTATTATAATATTTTGTTTTGTCTTCTTAGGCTTCTCTTTGAAATCTTCTGTTCATCTCTTTTACTTCACCATTTCTTCCCTTTTTTTGTGGCCTCTCTACAGTTGAGTGCATTTTTCAGAGCCTCTGACATTCATTTTGATATTTTCATTCTCTACTCTCTTTGGAATGGCCTTTTGGTTTCTCCGTGGATGATATCCTTGATGTCATTCCACAAGTCATCTGTTCACTTATATGTAATGTTCAATGTATCAAGTCTAATCTTTTTTTTCTATAATTATATTTTATTAATTTTCATAAACATTTACAGAGATTTTGGGCTTCCACTCATTCATTGTTGCACTATTCTCTCT
>NW_006399911.1:5843239-5908776 GCF_000299155.1 Elephantulus edwardii | reverse complement strand
TCCACGGCAGGTGGCTGGCTGCTGCTCTCCCCGGGTCTCTTCCGGGTCCCTCTCGCGGCGTTCCCCGGTCTGGCGTGCGTTCCCACCGGCTGACGGCGGCGTTCCCGGTCTGGCGGCGGTGTTCCCCCGGCCTGGCGGGCGGCGGGGTGCGTTCCCCCGGCTGGCAGCGGCGTTCCCCCTCAAGTCTAATCTTGAAATGGTTTTAAACTTTGGGTAGAATAGACTCTGAAAAGTACAAAGTCCCTATGAAGTCCAGAAGCAACACTAGCCAAGTGTATACCAAATATACTTTGCCTAAAATGCACACTTTGGTGAAAGCTGACTGAGGCTCAGTTCACATGAACACCTAACAAAGGAAAGAGGAGAGCTTTTACCCTTCTAAACTGGCTGGCTGGAAATAGTCAAAGCAGTTGGAAGGGCCAGGAGCCATTTTCCATTTTTTCCAGCATTCCTTGCTTTATCTTCTGGGATGGGTCATAAAACTGTGTCTAGAGGTAAACATTAATCACACTATTTTACTATTTCCTGGAACACACAGATGTGTTCTCCTCAGGTCAGAAGGTCAACAAAATGGAATCATTTTGGTTTCTACACTATAGACCGAGGTAATATTTTGCTTTTTAATGTGTTTTCATTTTCTTCAACTTCATTTGAACTTGCACATGAATAATTGATAAATAATTTCATAGTCAGCTCCTGGCCTGGTTTTCACTGAAGATATTAAGCTTTTCCATAGTTTATTTTCATAGATGTAGTCAGTCTGATTCTGGTGTAGTCCATCAGGTGAGGTCCATGTGTAGAGTTACCATTTCTAAATATATTTAAACTATTTCCAATGAATACATAATTGATTGTATAAAATTCTATCATGCCATCTCTAGCCTGGTTTCTGGTCACCAAGCCTGTACTTTCTAACAGTCCTTCTTTGTTTCTAACATTTGCATTCCAGTCACAAATTATTTTTAATGCATCTTGATTGCATAGTCAAGGCTAGAAGGACCTATTATTAACAGAGAGGAATGACTATAAATTTCAAGGTAATGCTGCAAAACCTCAATGTTTAAAGAATTTTAACTTGATAAAGAGATTTTCCTCAAAGTTCTCCCTCCAGACCAACAAGCCAAATGTTTCTGGATTAGTAAGGAAGCCACCTTCAATTATCCTAGTGGAAAGCATACTTTCTCCTTAAATTATTCAGGAAATGGTAAATTTCTAGTTTTTTTTTACCTGTTGTAAGACTATACTCTTTTTCTAACAAATTGAAAAAGAACAGTAAGAAAGCTTGACACTCTCTAAAAAAACTGATCCACATGACCCTATCTATTGATGCAGAAAAGGCCTTTGACAAAATCTAACACCCTTTCCTGATTAAAACACTCAAAAGAATAGGATTAGAGGGGAATTTCTTCAACACAGTAAAAAGTATATACACAAACTCTAGTGCCAACATTGTTATCAATGGAGAGAGATTAAAGGCAATTTAATCAGGAATGAGGCAAGGATGCCCACTATCACCTCTCCTTTTCAATATTTTATTGAAAGTCTAGGTGATAGCAATAAGACAAGAGAAGGAAATAAGAGGTATGCAAGCTGGCAAAGAGGAGGTAAAATTATCTCTATATGCAGATGGTATGACAGTATACTTAGAAAACCCTAAAGACTGATCAAGAAATCTACTGGACATAGTTGACCAATTCAGCAAAGTGGCAGGATACAAGATCAACATACAAAAATCAATTGGATTTCTATACAGTGACAAAGAGAATACAGAACTGGAGCTAAGAAAAATAATACCCTTCACAATAGCTAATCACAAGATGAAATACTTGGGAGTAAATCTAACTAGAAACACAAAAGACTTATTTAAAGAAAATTACAAAACATTACTACAAGAAACAAAAAGAGATGTAGACATGGAATTATATCCCTTGCTCACACATAAGAAGACTCAATATTGTGAAAATGACAACACTACCAAAGGCAATTTATACGTTCAACATAATCCCAATACAAATACTAATCCCATTCTTCAATGAGATGGAAAAGGCAATCTCCAATTTCATTTGGAATGGGAAAAGGCCTCAAATAAGCAAAGCACTCCTAAAAAAGAGAAACAAGGTAGGAGGCATCTCACTCCCTGATTTCAAATCCTACTACACTGCCATGGTGGTCAAGACAGTGTGGTACTGACTGATACAATGACAGACACGTAGATCAATGGAATAGAAGTGAGAACCCAGAAATCAGCCCATCTACCTATGGTCAACTGATTTTGACAAGGAGATGAAATCAGTTTAGTGGGGAAACGGCAGTCTTTTTAACAAAGGTGTTGCCAAAATTGGAAAACTATCTGCAGAAAACTCAAGCAAGACCCACACCTCACTCCATACACAAAAACCAACTCAAAGTGGATCAAGGACCTAGGACTAAAACCAAAGACTATAAACTTTTGGAAGAACTCGTAAAGTCCTAATCCACAACATAAACAGTCTTCCAAGCATTCTGAAAAACTGACAACTGGAAGGGGGGAAAATAGATGAATGGGACCATCTAAGAATAAAATCTCTGTGGACATCCAAAAACTTCTCCAAAAGGTTGAAAAGGGAAGCCACAGACTGGGGAAAAAATATTTGGTAATGACATGTCAGACTAGGGACTTATATCTAGAATTTATAAAATACTTGAGCACCAAAAGATAAACAACCCAATTGAAAAATGGGCACAGGATATGAACAGACACTTCACCAAAGAAGACATTCAGCTGGCAAACACATGAAGAAATGTTCACAATTCCTAACTCTAAGAGAGATGCAAATCAAAACAGCTATATCATCTCACCCCAGTAAGAATAGCAAAATTTAACAGAACAGCAAACATCAAATGCTGGAAAGGTTGTGGTGAAACTGGAACCCTTTTTCACTGTGGGTGGGAGTGTAAAATGGTGCAACCACTATGGAAAGCAGTATGGTGCTTTCTCAAAAAGTTGCAAATAGAAATACCATTTGACCCAGCAATTCCACTACTGGGAATATAACCTAAAGAAACCATAACTGCCACCCAAGCAGATAGCAAAGAGTTAGAAACAACCCAAGTGGCCATCAATAAACAAATGGATAGAGAATCTGTGGTATAGTCACACAATGGAACACTATGCAGCATTGGAAAACAAGGAGCTCATGAATTATTATACAAAATGGGTGACCCTGAAGGACATTATGCTGAGTGAAATATCTCAGTCACAAAAGGACAAATATAGTGCAACAATGAATGAATGGAAACCCAAAATCTCTGTAAATGTTTATGAAAATTAATAAAATATAATTATAGAAAAAAAAGGACAAATATTGCTTAATGCCACTGTTGTAAAGCAGGACTGACATTGAGGTTGGGGGCAAACTTTGAAAAGGGTGGGATAAATAATGTATACTGCATTGAAACAGATGAGAGGGAGAACTGTTTAAAGGGATATATGAGTAGATATTATTGGCACAACAAGAGTCCAGGATGAAAGCTGCACAGTGGAGTGAATTTGAGAGTGAGGGAATTGTATAATAATGAAAGATTTTTTTTTAATTTTTATTATTATTTTTTTTTACTTTTCAAAGAGAAAAGTGAAATGGAGGAGATGGGTGGACAGGGAGAAAAGTGTGCAACAATGAATGAATGGAAATGCCAAGTCTCTGTAAACTTTCATTAAAATTAATTTTAAAACAGAATATATTGCTTTGTGTTATTTTACTTTTATATTATGTAAACCCTAGCATCTGAGAGTCTGTCAGCCTTTACTGACACCAGTCATTTTCTAGTAATTGTATAGTATTCTTTTTTACATCTATATCCCTGATACATCTGGAATTTATTCTTGTGTATGATGTAAGGTATGCATATACTGTTATAGTTTTCCAAGCACTAGCCCATAGTTCCAGGACTGTGAAAAGTCCATCTCGCCCTCATAGGAATTTGAGATGCCATCTTTATCAAATATTATATTCTGCCTACTTTATGTGACCCATACTAGAGTGGAGCAGTTTATGATATTTATTCCACCTTTAGAAGGAGAAATGATGCCTTTGAGCTGTGGTGCTGGAGAAGAGTATTGAATAAACCATGGACTACTAGGAGAACAAACACATTTGTCCTAGAGAGGGTGAGATCAGGATGCTCCTTGGAGGCAAGGATTCAAAAGCTTCATCTGACATATTTTTGGCATGTTGCAAGGAGGGACCAGTCCTTGGAGACAGACATCATTCCTGGGAGGGTGGAGGGGCAGCACAAAAGAAGACTCTCATGAGATGGATTGGAGAGCACATAACAACAACAACAACAACAACAACCCTTAATAAGGGAGCTCTGGAGCCTAGGGCCAAAGCTAGCTCTAGGGTAAAGAATTGCACCAATCTAAAGACAGGTGGTTTGTGTTCACTAGCTGCTCCACAATTTATAACCTCTGAAAACCTTCTCTAGGGTCAACTATGAGTCCCAACTCCAGGGCACATAACAACAACAACATATAAATATGTGCTTGGGTCTATTTTTGGATTTTCTAGAGGAGTATTGAATATACAATGGACTGCTAGGAGATCAAACAGGTTTGTCCTAGACTGGGCAAAACCAGGCTGCTCCTTGGAGGCAAGGATTCTGCAGCTTTGTTTGACATACACTGGGCATGTTGCAAGGAGGGACCAGTTCTTGGAGAGGGACATCATGCTTGGGAGGGTGGAAGGACAGTGCAAGAGAGGAAGACCTTAGATAAGATGGATTGACTCAGTGACTGGGGTAAAGGGTTGGGTGTTTCAGAGACAGGTTGGCTTAAGATAGAGCAGGGTTCAGAGCTGTTATACACAGGGACACTATGAGTTGCTAGCAATTCAATGGCATATAACAACAACATTTTAATCCATCCATCTGTCTAAATTTGTACCAATACCATACTATTTAAAAAAAAAGAATGTTTTCTTGGAATTCATTTGTGGCACAATTAATTGCTTGGCTACTAACTGAAAGTTTTTAAATCCAGTCAAAAGCACTTTGAAAGAAAGTCCTTATAAAGGACTACCTACCTCCAAAATAGTCACAACCACTAAAAATCCTCAGAACCATAGTTCTGTTGTTGTTGTTATGTGGCGTTGAGTCACCTGCAACTAGTCCTTCTCTTTAAGGTATTATGCAGATATTTTTCCCTACACTTTCCTTCCCTGACATTAGGTTTCATACAATCATACCTACACATTGTGTTTTATAAAATTAATCACCACTGGACTATACCCACCATTATCCTTTTTCAGGTCCCCACTGGGTCTTTCTCATTTTCTTTACCCCCTCCCTCCACCACCAAATTGTGTGACCTTCTGATTCCCCCTCACCATCCTCACTCTTCTGCTCCCACCCCTTCCCTGCTTAAAGCTTTATACATGTTTTAGTAGTTATCCTTCCATTTTTATAATAATGGTCTTATTCTGTGCTTGTCCTTAGGAGACTGAGTTAGTTCACTCAGCATAATGCTCTCCAGTCTCTCCCAAGATAAGTAGTATTTTTCAAAATTGTTGCTCCTGAGGGCTCTGTGGTATTTCATCATATGAATGTACCACATTTACCATGAGTCAGTTGCTCCATGGCACTTGGTGCTGGTAAGGCACTCTTGCCTAAACCAAACGCACTGCCATTCAGATCTTCTGCGACAGAAATGAATTGCACTCAGAGGGTTTCAACGACTGTGATCTTTTCAGAAGCAGATCGCCATGGCTTTCTTCTAAAGAGCAGCTGGTGGGTTTGGGCCACCAGCCTTTAGGCTAACAGTCAAGCATTTAACCACTGGGCCGCCATGTTTCTTTCACTTTTACCCATTAGATATTAAACATTTTTCTTATTGTCTGCCTCAATAAGGGGTATTTATTTATTGATTGATTGATATTTTGATTGACTTTGTTTGAAAGTTACAAATTAATGTAAGAAGAACTGGCATCCTTTTTTAAAAAATTACTTTATTATATCTTGTGTGTGTACCGTTAAATTGAATCTGACTGGTACAGGAGGAGATTGCCCCTCCTTCTCCAGCAGAGTATCTGGTGGATTTGAACCGCATATCTCTGGGATTGCCGTGCAGCTTCCCGCCATTAGGCCACCAGAGCTCCCTAAGGACTGGCATCCTTATGATGTTGTGTTATCCAAGAATAAGGAAGTGTGTTTCCATTTGTTCACATTTTTTTTCCTCCCCCTGTGTTCCTCAGGAAGATGAAAAATTCCTCTTCTAGGTTTTGTGTATTTCTTAAATTTATTCTTAAGTGTTTTCTTTATTTTAAATATCAAGGAACTCTAGTGACCTAGCAGGTAAGGAACTGCCCTGCCAACACAAATGCAAGTGGTTCCAATCCACCAGCTACTCCAAGGGAGAAACATTGACAATCTCCTGTGATTTATAGCCACTGAAAACTCTGTTTTGAGATAGCACATAACAATATCAACAAGAACATTTTTACTATGAAAGTTATATATGTGTACACCAATGTGCCCTTTCTCCATACCTTATCAATCTATATGCAGAACAAATTATTCAGGAGGTTGGACTTTATGAGGAGGAATGTGGCATCAGGATTAGAGGAAGACTCATTAACAACCTGTGTTATTCAGATGACACAACATTCCTTTCTGAAACTGAAGAGGACATGAGGTGTTTGCTGCAGAAGGTCCAGTTCTCACCACCAGACCAATTGGCAGCTTCATAATAGATGGAGAAGAGCTTGAGATTGCTTACAATATGATCTTGCACAGATCCACAATCAATGCCTAGTGGCAAGAGCAGTCAAAAAATAAAAAACTGAGTTTTATTGGGAAAATCTGCTGTCAGGACCAGAGTGCTGAAGAGCAATGAAGTCAGTCTGGATACCAAGGTGTGCCTGATCCAGGCCATAGTCTTTGTAATTACCTGCTATGCATCAGAGATCTGAACAATGACTAAGGGAACAGAAGAAGAATCAACATCTTTGAGTTGTGGTGCTAGAGCCACCAAGAAAAAAAAAACAGGTCTGCCCTGAGAGGGTGAAACCAGGTTGCTCCTTGGAATTAAGGATTTTGAAACTCTGGCTGACCTATTTTGGTTAAAAGGAACCAGTCTTTGGAGAAGGACATCATGCTTGGAAAGGTGGAGCATCAACTCAGGAGACAAAGACCCTGGATGAGATGGATTAACGTCATAACTGTGACAAGTAGGATAAGTGTATCAGAGAGAAATAGAAGTAACAACATCTCAATACAGAGAGAAAGAGAGGGAGAGAGAGAGAGACAGAGAGAGAGAATGACCAATAGCTGACTTTCCAGTGAGTTTTTCAAAGACGAGGAGGAGATTTCTCATCTTTTTCCTGTGTATACCTTCTATATACACCATATTATTATTCATGTGAAAGAAATTTCTTGAATTCTGAACACTTCCTTTACTTCCCACTACCTTACTGATTTAAAAAAAAAAAAGAAATATCAAAAGTATTAATGTTCTTGAAACTGCGAAGTTCCTGAGAGATATTTTCCAATACTGGCTATGACAGAATGGCAGGATATAGGAAAGGAAACCAAGGTTTGGTTTTGTTGACTTGTGGATTTTAAGTCACATAGTAAGTATCCCCATGCAGCATACGCCAAGATTCTAAGATAGTCACATTTCCCCCCCATTCCCAAAAGACCTCGATCTAACAGAGTATGGAAACTATAAAACCGTATCACATGAAAATAAAATCTTGATGAAGATTATCCAAAAACAACTGGAACAAATACATTAATAGGGAAATGCCAGAAAGTAAAGCTGGATTCAGAAAAGGTCTCAAAATGAGAGATTTCATTGCTGATGCCAGCTGGCTCTTGGCTAAAAACAGAAAATATCAGAAAGATGTTTACTTGCGTGTTTTTTTTTACTATGCAAATGCATTAAACTGTATTTATCATAACAAATTATGGCTAATGTTAAGAAGAATGAAAATTCTAGAACATTTAATTGTGCTCATGTGAAACCTATACGTAAACCAAGAATAACAGAATGATGGAACACTACATGGTTTAAGATCAAGAAAGGTGTGCAGCAGCATTATGTCCTTTTTTCATACTTATTTCAGTCTGTATGCTAAGCAAATAATTTGAGAAGCTGAATTATATAAAGATGAATGTGGTATCATGATTGGAGGAAGACTTTTCAACCTGAGTGACCATAAAAAGTGTCAGACTGTGAAGAGGACTTGGAACACTTGCTGCAGAAGATCAAAGGCTGCAGTCTTTTACATAGATTTGCATCTCAACATCAATAAATAAAACATCCTCACCAATGGACCAATAGGCAGCATCATGATGTTGTTATGTACCATTGAGTCAAAATGACCCATAGCTGACCCTCGGGTGGGTTTTCTGAAGGAGGAAATTGTCCATCTTTCTCCCATGAAGCAGCTGGTGGATTTGAATTGCATGCCTTCAGGATTGCAGCACAGCTTCTATCTGTAGGCCATAGATGAAAAAAATATTGAAGTTGTCAACAGTTTTCTTTCACGTAGATCTCTAACCAACCTCCACTGTAGCAGCAATCAAGAAATAAAAAAACACATTGCACTGGGAAAAATATACTGTCAAGGATCTCTCCATAGTGTGAAAGAGCAAGGACATTAGGTTAAAGACTAAGGTGTGCCTGATTCAAACCATGATATTTTCAATTTCTTCTTATGTATCTGAAAGTTGAACTTCAAAAAAAATTGTTAAAGAAGAATTCATCAGAGAAGAATTGGTGCCTTTGAATTGCACTGACGAAAAATATTAAATAGTCCATGGACTTTCTCACATATTGTGGGCATGTTATCAGAAGGGGTCAATCCTTGAAAAATGACATTATGCTGGGAAAGGTGGAGTGTCAGAGTAAGGAAGAAAGTCCCTCAACAATATAGAATGCCACAGTGACTGTAACGATGGGCTCTAGTGTGTTAGAGATCAAGGGAACAGGATATGGCAAGATTCACATCTATTGTTCATAGCCATTTTTTTATACCTTTCATGGTTATAGAGTTCATTAGAGAAGTAACAGGTTAAAATTAAGATCAGAAACATTCAGAATACAATTTTCTAGTCAAGACAGCCTTTTCTTGATGTGCTCAGAGGTAGACTTCACGCTGACCTTCAGCCTCACAGCTCTGGGCCCTGACTTGTGTTCTGGGACAGCTCTCCTTGTTCTGCCAGTTATGTGCAACATGCCTCCACAAGCCAGCTCCACCACCAAGCCTAGGCAGAGACACTGGATTCTGACTCCACAGGATGACTATTCCTCTCAGTTCCTGGTTCTCTGCCACCTCTGTTACTGCTGTAACTCACAGACAATACTCACAATTATGGGGTTTATTATGGAAGTAACAGGTTACAATTGAGGTCAGAACCACCAGAATACAATTCTGAACTCCCTCCCTCCCACCTCGTGACCTTCATCCTCTGAGATGAGTGCCTCTGGGCCCTGCCTGAGGCTCAGGGTCAACATTACAAAGCTCTTTTGTTTTTGCCAATTATATGTACCACACCCTCCAACACCAGTAAGCCTAGGCTAAGGCTCTTGTTCTCTGGGAAACAGCATGTCCAGTTTAGTTACCTATTACTTAAGTCTCTAGTTCTCCAACGTGTCCACTACTGCTGCCGTTCTGAGCTGGTCTCCTCTTTCACAGGAATTTCTGGCCAAAGAATTCATAGCATTCTCTGCTTATTTCTTGATGGTAGTGAGATTTCTTAGTAAAATGGGTTCTTGGTCATATGCAGCCTCATAAAATTATTGAATTGTTGAGTATATAGGTTTTTTTGGTACAGTAACTCTACATATTCCTTCTATTTTCTTTTGATGCTTTCTGTATCATCCACTATTTGCCAGTAAAATATTTTAGTATAGTAACTTGAAGCTTGAATTTGTTCTGCAGTTTTTTAAGTTTGAGAAATGCCAAGATTTTCTAACTCCCCGTCTTTGTATATTTCCTTATAATTCTTTGCTTTGCCTTCCGGAGTTGCCATTTGAAAATCTGTTCAGCTCTCTTATTTCATCAATTTTTCATTTTGTTTAACTTCTTTCCATTCAAAAGCAAGTTTTAGAGTCTCCTCCAGAATCTGTTTTTGTTTCTTTTTTCTTTTCTGGTTTTTAAAATGACCTTTTTTTCATTCTTCATATATGATGTCACTGCTGTCATCTAATAGCTTTTTGGTCTTTGGTCATTACAATTCAATGCACTGAATCTATTTTTGAGATAGCCTTTATTTTCATGTGGGATACACTTAAGGTTATATGTCGCCTCTTGTGAACTTGTTACATATTCTTTAGTAAGCTGAACAAATAATTGGAGAACCTGTGATCTATGGAGGAGATAGATATCAGGATGTAATGCAGACTCATCAACAACTCATCTGTCTTATGCAAATGACACCAAGTTTGCAGAATATTAAGAAGGCTTCAAACACTTACTGATGAAACTCCAGGACTATAGACTTTATTATAGCTTATACCTTAACATAAATTTAAAAGTGTTGCAGACCGAGGGTCCCAAAGAATAGAATAATTTTATAATTATTAATAAAGAGACAAACAGCCAGGAATGAGATAGAGCAGAGAGCATAAAACAGGGGGTCAGCAGTTCTCAACTGAAGGCCTCAAGCCATGCTTCTCTGAGTATTTAGTTAGAATCATAAGATAAAAAAAGTAAAATCACAAGGAAGTACAAAACAAAGGATAATGGTGAAGTCTTTTACAGATAAGGCCAAATTCCTCTTTATGCTAATCTCAAGAGGGAGGGATTCAGTTGATACAAACTAAGAACAATGCTGACTCCTAGGGAATGCGCCAGTGTCACAAGGTGACCTTCAGCTTGTATCAAGCTTCCCACATTTCCAGCATTTGGTCTACTATTATTAAATTTTATATTCGGCTTCCCTCATAAAAGTACAACTTTATTCTTTTGAACATGGAGAGCCAGCTTTCCTGGCACTATTTATGGCAAAAATTGTCCTTTTGCTGTTGAATAATTTGAACAGTTTTTTGAAAAACAGCTTAGGATTTCCTTTTATACTCTTCTTATATCAGATCCAAACTACTCAATTGCTATAGCTTTGTGGTAAGTTTTGAAATCAGAAAGTATGAGTTATTCAATTATGTTCATTATAATTTTTTTTTTTTTTTTACAATTTGGGGTCCCTTGAAATGTCTTTTTAATTTTAGGATTGGTCTTTCTGTTTCTGTAAAAAAAAAATGTAATCAACCATCAGACATATGAAGAAATGCTCCAAATCACTGTCAGTAAGAGAGATGCAAATCAAAACCACAATGAGGTACCATCTCACTCCAGTAGCAGTGGCAAAGTTTAACAGAACAGCAAGTAATAAATGTTGGAGAGGATGTGACAAGATAGGAATGCTTTTACATTGTTGGTGAGATTGTACAATGGTACAACCACTCTGGAAGGCAGTTTGGTGCTTCCTCAAAAAGCTGAACATAGAAATTCTATATGACCCAGCTAAATGAGAACTGAGGCTCAAACGGAAATTTGTACACCAATCTTTATAGCAGCATTATTCACCATCGCAAGAACATGGGAATAGCCCCAATGTTCAACCACAAATGAATGGATTGAGGAGTTGTGGTACATTCAAACAACAGAATATTACACAGCATATAGGAGCAATGATGTTATAAATTACTACCTAACTTGGTAGGGACTGGAGAGCATTATGCTGAGTGAACTAACTCAATCCCACAAGGACAAATACTGTATACAACTATTATTGTAGAATGAGTATGCAGATCCAAGGCAAGGGGGAGGGTGGAAATAGAGGGGTGAGGATGGGGAAGTAGGGTGTTAATCATAGGATTACACAATATGATGAGTGGGTGGGGTGAAGGAAATGGGAAGGCTATTTTGTGGAAAACAATGTATTCAAACTTTGTAAATAAATCAGAATAATTTTTTTTAATTCCTTCAAGATTTTTACAGGAACTACATTAAATCTGTATATAACTTTGAGTAGTATTGTCATTTTAACAATATTAAACCTTCCAGTCCATTTATACAGAATTCTGTATATAGAATGATTGAATTTTTTATAATGACAATAAATAATGATTTCTTTAAAGCCAATAGCTTTAAAAAACCCCCACACAATCCATAAGTGGCAACTATCCACATGGACCTTACTGCAATCAGATTGATTGTGAAAAGAATCACTGGAGATGTTTAATATCAGCAATCAAAACCAGGTCAGGTGCTGACTATGGAACAGACTATAGAACATGACCTGAATTGCTCATGTGCAAACTGAAATTGAAGATGAGGAAAATTAAAACAAAAAAGAGCCAAAATATGATCTTGAGTCTATCCCACTTGACTTTGAAAACCATCTCAAGAATAGGTTTGAGGCATTGAACACTAATGATCAAAGACCAGATGAATTGTGGAATTACATCAAGGATACCATTCATGAAGAGAGCAAAAGTTCATAACAAACACTGTGGTGAAAGAAAAGACCAAAATGGATGTCACAAGAAACTTTGAAAATTGCACTGGAATGTCAAGAGGCCAAAACAAATGGAAGAGTTACCAAAGTGAGGGAGATGGGCAGAAGATTTCAAAGGGCAGCTCAAGAAGACAAGGCAAAGTATTAACAATGATATGTGCTGGAGTATTAATAACGTATTAATAATTATAAAAATAGCAAGGAACATGGAGAGATGCTATTTCTGAGCTTTACCAACTTCACAAAGTTGAACTGTCCCAGTCAACAACATCAAAAACACAAAACCAATTCCCATGAGGTCAGACATGGTTTTCATGCTTACATACCCCTTTCTACTTATTTCAGTACCAATATTTATGCTTTGCTGGGTAGAATATCCAATGTGATAGCTTACAGACCACTCAGAACCCTATTGGGGAAGTAAAAAGGCTATAATATAGGCTAGTAGCAGAATTCAGTCAGGACAACTTTAATATGTGCTTGCAGGTACCTCAGCCTTGAGCCTCAAGGCTTTAGGCCAGAGTTACAAAGCTTTCAGTCCTGTCAGTTATGACTCTCTTCCACTCCTAGTTGTCCAACAAACTTGGGCAAAGGCTGCTAGTTCTGGTTCCATGGAGTTGTTCTTGTTGTTGTTCTTGTTATGTGCCATGGAGTCACTTGCGACTCATAGTGATCCTATGTACAACAGCCCTAAACCCTGCTCTATCCTGTGCCAATCACACTGCCTCTGACACACCCATCCCAATTACCCCAGTCACTGGATCAATCTACCTCATAGAGGGTCTTTCCCTCCTGCACTGTCCCTCCACCCTCCCAAGCATGATGTCCCTCTCCAAGGACCTGTCCCTCCTTACAGTATGTCCAAAGTATGTCAGATGAAGCCCCAGAATTCTTGCCTCCAAGGAGCAGCCTGGTTTAACCCTCTCTAGGATGAATCTGTTTGTTTTCTTAGCAGTCCAGGGTACATTCAATACTCTTCTCCAGCACCACAGCTCAAAGGTATCAATTCTCCTTCTATCCTCCCTAGTCATTGTACAATTCTCTGATGCATAACAAGTGATTGTTAAGACAATGGCCTGTATCAGATACACTTTAGTCTCCATAGTGACACCACTGCTCTTCAGTATCCTGGAGAGGTCCCTAACAACAGACTTTTCCATCGCAATACATTTTTTTATTTCCTGGCTACTGGTGCCAAGAGTGTTGACTGTGGAGCCAAGCAGACTAAAGTTGTTAACAATCTCAATCTCTTCACCATCCATCCTGATGCTGCCAACTGGTCCAGTGATGAGAATCTTTGTCTTCTTGACATTGAGCCTCAACCCATACTGAAGGATGCAGTCCTTGACCCTCTGCAGCAAGTGTTTCAGGTCTTCCTCAGTTTCAGCAAGCAGGGTCGTGTCATTTGCAGACCCAAAGTCTGCTCCACCTCATGTCAGATCTCTGATTCTCTGTTGCTGCTGTTATGGCTGCTGCTCCCATAGGCCCTGGTCTTATTGGCACAAAAATCTCTGACTCTAAAGGATGCACCATATTCTATTGCCTCCTATTCTTCTGCTGGATCTGCCCAATTTAATGGTGAGACTAGCCAATCTCCTTGTGGATAGGCTAACACACCCTATTCCTATATTCCCACCCATCCACCTGGCAAAGTCAAAGTCACATGGCTACGGAAGCCATTATGAACAGTAAACCCTTAACACCAAAATAACAGAGTATTAATATTGATAAAGAGCTAGAGTTAGAAAACAAAAAGGAAAGAGCTCATTCAGTATTCTTATTTTATTTTCTTTAATTGATACTTTAAGTTTACAGAAAACTTGGATTTCCTTACATTCATTGTTGCACGCTTTCTTCTCTACCTCCACCCCCCCCCAGTTTGCTTTTCTCTTTAAAAAGATTCTTCTACTGTTGCACAATCTCCTCCCTCCCCTCTACACTCTAGTCCACTTTGCTATGCATCTCTTATTCTGAACTGTCATTCAGCATTCTTCAAGCTGAAAGAACTGAAAAATAAATTCAAGCCTCAAGTTACAAAATTGAAGGATAGCATAGGAAAGATTGTGAATGATTCAGGGAGCATCAGAAGATGGAAATAAAATACTGAGTCACTGCACCAAAAAGAATTAGCTGACATGAACCATTGCAGGAAGCACCATATGATCAGAACCGGATAGTGATGCAGGAAGAAGTGCAAGCTTCACTGAAGACACTGACAAACAATAAGGTCCCAGGAATTAATGTGCCAATTGATATGTTTCAACAAACAGAGGCAGCCCTGGATGTACTCACCAGCCAATGCCAAGAACTTTGGAAGATGGTTACCTGGCCGACAGACTAGAGATTTTTTTTCCCATTCCCAAAAAGGGTGACCCAACAGAATGTGGAAATTATTTAAGAATGTCATTAATGTCACATGCAAGCAAAATCTTGCTGAAGATTATTCTTAAAATGTTTAGAACAGTACCTCAACAGAGAATTGTTAGAGATTCAGGTTGGATTTAAAAGAGATCGTTGCACCAAGGATATCATTGCTAATGTTAGACGGATGTTGGCTAAAAGCAAACAGTACCAGAAAATGTCTAATTGTGTTTTATCAACTGTGCAAAGGCATTTGACTGTGTGGATCATAAGAGATTGTGGCTAACATTGAGAAAAATGGGAATCCCAAAACAGTTAAATGTGCTCCTGTGAATTTTATACCTAGACCAAGAGCTTCAAACAGAGCACGGTAATACTGTGTATTTTAAAATCAAGAAAAGTGTGCTTTAGAGATTTTATCCTTCCTCCATACCTGTTCAATCTCTATGCAGAGCAAATAATTTAAGAAACTTGATTTTATGAGGAAGAATATGGCATCAGGATCAGAAGAAGACTCATCAACAACCTGCCTTGTGCAGATGACACAACCTTGCTTGCTAAAAATAAAGAGGATTTGAAGTGTTTGTTGCAGAAGATCAAAGATCACTGCCTTTAATATAGATTATATCTCAACATTAAGAAAACAAAAATCCTCACCACTGGGCCATCAGGAAACATCATAATAGATGGGGAAATGACAGAAACTGTCAGTGATGTTATATTACTTGGATTAAAAACCAACAATCTTGGCACAAACAGTAAGAAAATTAGAAGATGTGTTGCATTGAGAAAAGCAGCAGTCAGGCACCCCTCCAAAGTGCTGAAGAGTAAGGATATCTGTTTAAAGACCATGGTGCACCTGATACAAACCATGGTATTTTCAATTAGCTGCTCTGCATCTGAGAGTTGGACAGTGAGTAAAGATGAGAGAAGAATCAATGTCTTTGTGATGCTCAAGAAGAGTACTAAATATTCTATGGACTTCCAAAAGAACAAATAATTCTGTCTTTGAGAATATGCAGCCAGAGGACTCAGAAGGAAGGATGGTGAAGCTTGATCTCACATACTTCGGGCATGTTGTTGGGAAGGGCCAGTCCTTGGAGAAGGCCACCGTCCTTGAAGAAGTGGAAGGTCAGCGAAGGAAGGAAAGACCGTCAATGAGATGGATTGGCACAGTGGCTTTAAGTGGCTCAAGTGTGACAGAGATGATGATGAGGGCACCGGATAGAACAAGGCTCAGATCTGTTGCTTGTAGGGTCACTAAGAGTCATAGCAGGCTTGATACACCTAAAAATACACACACACTCACTCACTCACATGTGTGTGTGCGTGTGTGTGTGTGTGTGTGTGTGTGTGTGTGTCTTTTCTAAAGAACAAAGCCAACACCATAATTCAAAGGAATCGATTCTTCTTTGGTCTCCAGACAATACAGTTGGCTCAAACCTGAAAAATTAAGCTAAGTCAGCTTTGGTAAGTGGAAATTCATACTGCCAAGTACCTCTATCCCCACCACCATGGTTGCTTTGCTCGTAAGTGCATTGTGCAATGCCAGGAATGGCCAGGGAAAGAGGATGACTGGCTTCTGACAGAACATGTTATCCACTTGATTGCTTGGGGTTTTTTCTGCTGAGGTCACCTGTTGGTGAGAACTTAAATAAAACATCTCTTTGACACATTCAAGTGTGTTTACACACCTGCTGCTTTCCCATACTTCCAAGTGACAAAGTTTCCACTCTTGTTCCATCCAAATCCCTGAGCAGCCAGCCAAACTATTGGCCACAGTCCTTAAATCAGAACACAATCTCAAATTCTGTCATTTTCGCTTTCAGGCTAATGAAGCAACCAGGTACACTGCTTGAAGTTCTGCCTACTTGAAGACTTTTCTTTTACTGCCTGCTGTCCTTCAGCCAATCTGTCTTACAATTTGACCGTCACAGCGAATAATATTGAATATATTATGGTCTTCCAAAAGAGAAAAAAAAAAACCCACAATTTATCTTGGAAGAAGTATAATCAGAAGGCTCCTTAGAAGAGAGAATGGCAAGTCTTCATCTCATATATTTTGTGCATGTTATCAAGAGGAGCAAGAGTGGCATCCACTTCCTAAACAACATGTCTCCGGAAACTCTATGAACGTTGATAAATATGGATAGTTGAAGAGGGGCTTCAGGCCTTTTGTTCATAGGGCCACTATGAGTCATGCTCAACTCAAAGGCAATCAACAACAATTAGGGAAGAGGAGCCAGCCCCTGGGGAAGGACATTATGTTTGTAAACCAGAGGGTCGGCAGAAAAAAACCAAAACAAAACACAGGAACCTTAGAAATCTTGAGGACTGCTGTAATCGTCATTTTATGTAAGCCAGACTTAACAGTGGAAACTACCCTCATCAAATTAAGACCCCTAAATACCACAGAACTGATTGGACCCTGTTGTGGTAGGGACCATGTGCCAGCACTTAATTGAAAAAGACATGGTGGGTGTGGTGTTTCTATGAATGAACTAAATAGAAAACCTACTAAAATATTTACTTGATATGTACAAGTGGAAGAATTCTAGGTCAGGTGAATAGCAGTTGAACTTGAATTGCCAGAAAGAGAGTAACAGTCACTCAGCTGAATCCCAGGCTCTCAAGAGGTTGTGTTTACATTGGCTTTCTGTTCTAGCAGGTCCCCTTGGAGAGGGACCTCACTACTGTGCCCGTCTTTCTCCTGAGGAACCGCTGATGAATTTGGATTACCAGGGTGGTGCCACCATTGGGCTGAGAGCACAACTCCCCATCATCAGAGAGAGAGGGAGAGGGGGGAGGGAGAGAGGGGAAGAAAGAAGGAGAAGGAGAAGGAGAAGGAGAAGGAGAAGAAGAAGAAGAAGAAGAAGAAGAAGAAGAAAGAGGAGGAGGAGGAAGAAGAAGAAAGATGATAGCTAGCTAGCATTGGTTTTGCTTCTCCAGAGAACCCTGTTGCAGACAGCATCCATTAGGTTGCAGAACTCCAAAATAGTTCCTTGTTCAACCCTTCTTTAGACTCTCCCTGCCTAAACATAGCCACCATTTCATTTGTCTTTGACCTCCAAACTCTTTGCAGCTGCTTCTCCTCATTTTGAATACGAATCAAATGGTATCTAATTCTGAGAGTTTAGTGGGATTTTCCTTAACTCACAGAGTGGAAGGATATATGTATGTGACCCAAAGCTTACTTTCTAGTTGTTGTTGTTATTGTTATGTACCATGGCATTGGAACGTATCCACAGTGGTTCCCCAGTGGATTTTCAGAGACAATGAATTGAGGTGATTGCTCCAGTGGATGCAAACAGTGTATGCTTGTGTTAACAGCACAATTCCTTAGCACTAAGCCATTAGAGTTCCCTTACTTGCTAGAAGAGCCAATTTTATTTTGAGTTAGAATGAACCCAGTGGAATATTTTTCAATGTGTAAACCTTTAAATTCTCAATGAATCAGATTAACCAGTGGAGGAGCTCACTGAGCGTGATCTCATTACCTTTATTAGGCCTAGTTACTTGTTGTTTACTTTCTGATATTGCAGTTGAAAAAGGCAGAGAGGGACTGGGACCTTGTAAATTTGATCGCACTTAACAACTTTCCCCAAGAGGCCTGACCCTCTTGTTTAAAGATAACAAAACCAGCCATTTTCAGAGATCTGGGAGGATCCTTGGAGACCATTTGGGCCAACACTTATGCTGACACACACAGGACAATGAATCCCAAGAGTGAAGCTGCTCATTGGTCTATGTGGAAGGAGCTGACTAAGGGCTTGTGCAGAGCAGAGCCACACCTAAGTCTCCTGATCGCACACATTTTCTATCATTTTCCAAACCACAGTCATCATCATACCAGTAACACAACTGTTTTATCACACGCTCTGACCATTGTTGAAGTCTATCCATCTTATAAATAAAGCTCAATAAGTTTATTTTCTTTAATTACCGTTAGTATTAACTTTTTATTGTGAGTTGAGTGAAAAATTCTGAAAAGATGAACAATTCCCTACTTTATTTTGCCCTCTTTCTGCCAGTTGTTAAGGGAAGGCCTATGATCACCACATGCATGCTTTTAAAATAATTTCCTGCGATACTTACAACTATGGCCTGGTGGAAGAATAAACTGGAGGCCAAGTCAATTCTCAGGAATATTTACTGGTACTTTAAGTGAATTTAGCAAGGATTCAGGCTACCGATGGATATATAAAGATCCATTGTTGCAAAACAGCAATGAGATAGCATCTCATCTCAGTAGCAGTAGCAAAGTTGAATAGGTTAGCAAGCAATAAATGTGGGAGAGGATGTGGAGAGATTGCGTCTCTCATGAACTGCTGGTGGGATCATAACATGGTACAACCTCTCTCCAGAGGCAGTTCGGCATTTCCTCAAAAAAGCTGAACAAAGCTGAACTAGAAATCTCATATGTCAAGCTGTTCCACTTCTAGGTATATACCTCAAAAATATTTTAACTGAGAACAAATGGAGATTTGTATACCTATGTTCATACCAGTGTTACTCATAATAGCAAGAGAAAAAAAAACCCCAAATGTCCATCAATAAACACATGGATTGAGAAATTGTGGTTACATTATACAATACTGTACAACACCAAGGAATACTACAATTTTGTAAAATACTATATAACACAGGAGGGTCTAGAAAGCATTATGCTGAGTGAACTCACAAGAATAAATACTACATAAGATCATTATTGTAAAAATAGAAGGATATAAGGAAGGTATATAGAAATGTCCAGAAGGGGAAAGGGGTAAGGGAGGGTGGAAGAAAAGTGACAGGTAGAAATCACTAGGAGAGCAGTTTACTGGGAGGAATGGGCAGGGGTAGGGGGAAGGATGAAAGAATAGGAAAGATTCAATGGAGAGTTGAAAGGACAGGGTGATAATAAATGTAGATCAATGATAATTATATATATGTGATTATATCAAACACAATGTACCTGAATGAAACACTTGTAAATGAGTTATTGCCTGAAATTCACTTTATAAAAGAGCCAAAAAAATTGCTTCTGTGTATGCTAGCAATAAAAACATAAAATAAAAAGCTCAAAATATATAACATTTTTAAATGCTAATAAAAACCTTAGGGAGTTCTGGTGGCCTAGTGGTAAGGAGCTGAACAGTCACATCTAAGGGACATGGATTGGATCCACCAGCTGCTCTGCAGGAGAAGGATGGACAATTTCCTTTCATGTGATTTTGCTTTCTCTGAAAACCCACTGGAGGGTCAGCAATGAATCAGTTCTGACTCAGTGGTACACAACAACAATAAAAACCTAAGGAACTCTGGTGGTGCAGCGCTAAGAAGTTGCGCTACCAATCCACAGGCATGCAGCTCTAATCCACCAGCTGCTCCATGGGAGAAAGATGGGCAGCCTCCTTCTGTGTGATTTACTGTCTCCAAAAACCTGCTAAAGGGCCAGTCATGAGTTGGTTCTGACCTGACGGTACATAACAACAACAATAACGATGAGACATTAGTCTATTCACCAGTCTATACCAAGAAGTTTGAAAGACTGGTCAACTACCTGGAAGAGATCCTTATTTGTTTTTATTACCCAAAAGGTGATCCAACAAAATATGACAAGGATTGAGCAATATCACACACAAGTGAAAATCTTGCTGAAGATTATTTTAAAATGGCTAAAACAGTACATCAACAGGGTATTTCCAGAAATTCAAGCTGGATTCAGAAGAGTCCATGAAACATGTTTATTTCTGGTGTCAGATGGATCTTAGCTAAGAACAGAGAGAAAATATCAGAAAGATGCTTATTTGTGTTTTATTGGCTATGCAACATCAAATTATGGTTAACATTGGGAAGAATAGAAATCTCAGAACACAGCTGTACTTATGGGAACCCTGTACATAGACCAAATTGTTGGATGAGAACAAGGGAACACTGTATTGTGTAAAGTTAGGAAAGATATGGATCGGAGTTGTATCCTTTTTTCCAGATCTATTCAATCTGTGTGCTTAGCAAATCATTCAAGAAGCTGGACTATATAAAGAAGAATGTGGCATCAGGATTGAAGGAAGACGTTGTGTAAGGCAGATGACACAACTTTGGTTGCTGAAAGTGAAGAGGACTTGAAACACTTGTTGCAAATCAAAGACTGCAATATTCAATATGGATTACATCTCAACATAAAAAAAAAAAAACCCCAAAAGTCTTCACCTCTAGACCAATAGACAAAGTCATGACAGATGGAGAAAAGATTGTAGTTGTCAACAATTTTATTTTACTTGGATCCACAACTAATACCCAGTCAAGAAATCCACCCATCAACAAATGAATGGATAGAGAAGCTCTGGTATATCCACACAATGGAATACTATGTAGAATTGAGAAACAAGGAATTCGAGAAATAGTATATAAAATGGGTGACCCTGGAGGACATTATGTTGAGTGAAGTATCTCAGTCACAAAAGGACAAATACTGCATAATTCCACTATTGTAAAGTAGGACTGACATTGGGTTTGGGAGGAAACTAAGAAAAGAGGGGTTAAATGCACACTGCATTGAAACAGATGAGGAAGAGAACTGTTTAAAAGAGATAGATGATTAGGTATCATCTGCATGACAAGAGTCCAGAATAAGAGCTGTATAGTAAAGTAGACTGGGTAGAGGGGAGTGTATAACAATAAAATAATTTTTTCTTTTCTTTTCAAGGAGAAAAGCGAACTGGGGGTGGGCGGAAGGGTGGGCAGGGAGGAAAATGTGCAAGAATGAGTGAATGGAAATCCAAGTTCTCTTTAATCTTTCATTAAAATTTCAATAAAAAAGAATAATACATTCTATTTTGCTATTTACAAGTATTAAAACAGTAAAAATTAAAAAAAAAAAGAAGAAGAAAAAGAAATCCAAAGACATATTGCACTGGGGAAATCTGCTTTCAAGGACGTCTCCAAAATGCTAAAGAGCAACAATGTGGGTTTAAAGACCTGATCTAAGCCACAGTATTTTCAATTGCTTCTGAAAGTTAGACAATGAATAAGGATGATAGAAGAAAATCGATGCCTTTGAATTGTGTTGGAGAAAATACTGACTGTCCCATGAGGTGCCAAAAGAACAAACAAATTTATCTTGGAGGAAGTGCCGCCAGAGCACTTCTTAGAGGAAACTGACATCCTCGGAGCATGTTGTGGGGGAGGGGCCAGTCCTTGGAAGAAGACATGCTGGGAAGGTAGAGGGTCAGAGCAAGAGAGGAAGACCCTCAGCAAGATGGATTGACTCAGTGACTGGAACAATGAACTGGACATCAGAGGTTGTAGGATAGCACAGGATAGAGCACATTCCTAACCTAAGTCCCTTAAAACACGTGTAAGACTTGTATGTTGAAACTACATACTGCTGCTTAGAGATATCATGATCTAAGTAAATGGATAGGGAGTTCTGGTGGCCTATATGTATCATTCTCATAGATTGAAAGATGCAATGTAATGAAAAAGAATAGCTTTTCCCTGAAGGGGTATCCATGTTTAACACAATTTCTATCAAAATGCCACCAAATGTTAGGGACCTCTCCAAAGTACTGAAGAGCAAGGGTGTCTCTCTGGAGACTAAGGTGCGTCTGATACAGGCCATGGTCTTTGCAATCACTTGTTATGCATCAGAGAGTTGGACAATGACCAAGGAGGATAGAAGGAGAATTGATGCCTTTGAGCTGTGGTGCTGGAGAAGAGTATTGAATGTACCATGACTGCCAAGAAAACAGATTCATCCAGGAGAGGGTTAAACCAGGCTGCTCCTTGGAGGCAAGGATTCTGGGGCTTTGTCTGACATACTTTGGACATGTTGTAAGGAGGGACAGGTCCTTGGAGAGGGACATCGTGCTTGGGAGGGTAGAGGGACGGCTCAAGAGAGAAAGACTCTCTATGAGGTGGATTGATTCAGTGACTGCAGAGGCAGTGCAATTGGCACAGGACAGAGCAGGGTTTGTACATAGGGTAGCTATGAGTCGCAAGCGACTCAACGGCACATAGCAACAACAACAGATGTAGAGTACTCAGAAATTTATAAGGTAAGGACAAAGAATTAGAAAAGCTGAAACAATTTTTGTAAAAGGAGAGTAAAGTGAGAAGGATCGTTTATCCAGTTTTAAGGTTTATGATTTATCTACAGTCATTAAAAAGGGTGGTATTGCTAAAAGAAAACAATGAAGCAGAATAAAGACCACAGAAACTGATAGCTGTAAACATGCCCAAAGGATGCTTTACAAAGAAGCAAAAGCAACTCGATAGAGGAAAGATTTACATTTCCAGTTACTGGAGCAACTGGATAGCCAGGGGAGATAAATACACCTTGATCAATATCTCATATCTTACACAAAAATTAACTCAGTATTGAAGGTAGATTTAACTTGAAAACATACGTGTTGTTGTTGCACACTGTTGAGTCAGAACCAACCCAGAGCTGAACCGTCAATGAATTTTCAGAGGCAGTATATTGCATAGGAGGGAGCTCTGGTGGCCGAGTGGTAAGAAGCTGTGCTGCAATCCCAATGGCATGCCGTTTGAATCTGCCAGCTGTTCTGCAGGAGAAGGATGGGCAATCTTCTCCTGTACAATTAGCTGCCTCTGAAAACGTGCTGAAGCGTCAGCTATAGGTCATTTCTGACACAACGGTACACAACAACAATTAATTGCACACGAAGAGGTTGCCCAGCTTTCTCTCACCGCCTGCTTTTGACTTTACAGTGCAACTCATTACCACTCCACAGAGAGTTCTTAGACTTGACCCCAAAAGAATAATTCATAAAAGGAAAAACTGATACATTGAATTTCATCAGAATTTTAAAAATTTGTTTTCATGACTATCTTATTAAGAAGACAAAAATATAAGCTATAAACTAGGAGAGAGTATTTGTAAATCATATCTCTGACAAAGGGCTGGTATCTAGAATATACAATGAGTTCTCAAAGTTCAATAATAATGAAAGGGACAAACCAATTAGAGAAAAGGAAAAAGACATGACAAGACATCTTAACTGAAGAGGCTGTCCAGATGGCAAAAAAGCACATGAAAAGATGTTCAACATCATTAGCCGTTACAGAAATGCTCATTAACACTGAGTAATGAAATATCCCACACAACTATCAGTATAGCTAAAATAAAAAACAATGACAGGATCAAATGCTGATGAGGATGTGGAAAAACTAAATTCCTAACATTGCTGGTAGAAATATTACATGGTACAGCTTCACTAGAGAACATTTTCATTGTCTTTTAAAACAACTGAAGGTGCAATTTCCTTCCATGACATTTATCCGAGAGGAATGAAGATCTATTTACACAAAATCCTGTACATAGATGTTTCTAGCAGCCTCAAAATAATCTCAAATTGTAAACAACCTAGATTTCCTTCATTAGGTGACTAGTTATATAAACTATGCCATGTTTATATTAGGGATTGTTGGTTTTGTTTGCCGTCAAGTTGGTTCTGAAACATAGTGACCTGAAGTATATAACATAATGAAATATCGCCTTGATCCTGTGCAGGCCTCACAATTGTTGTTAGAACTGAGTTTATTGCTGCAAACACTGTGTCAGTTATTGAGAATCTTCCTTTTCCCTCCAGTTTTTTCCTTAATAACCGAGAGTGAACCAGGAAATTCTCCTATCTGGTAGCATGTCTCCAGATAAAACAAGATAAAATCTTGCCAAATATTTGCTGCTTGTTATGTATCATCAAGTTGGAAATGACTTATAGCTGACCCTCCAGCAGGTTTTCAGAGACTGTAAGTTGCACAGGAGGAGATTGCCCATCTTTTTCTCTCCATTCAAGCCTCCTACCTTTAGGTTCACAGCACAACTCCTTTCCATTGGGCCCCAGAACTCCCTGCCCCTGCTCCTTACAGAATCAAGAGATTCATTCTTTCCGTAGTCCATGATCTATTTAATATTCTTCACCAACATCGTGATTCATCATCTGTCTACTCTTCTTCAGTCTTCCTAATTCATTGTCCAGCTTTTGCATACACGTGAGGTGAAACCACCAACTGAAACTGACCTGCAGGTTCACATGTGTTCTAGAGTGGGACCTGTGTGGATTAAAAGGGGGAGAGGGGCAGGGGCACGAGAGAAGGAGGCCAAAGTTCTCTGATCAAGCCTCAAGTTTATTCAATAATTCCACAGATATTTGTATGGAAACTACAGAAGCCCAGCCCCCAAATATCAGTTTACAGCAGGTAGGAGGGGCACGCCCAGAGGCAGTGACCCAGGGATGGGCTGGGCTGCCTTATGCTGAGCTTGGCCTCTCCTTGTCGGCAGTGGGTATGTGAAATGAAGTCCATGGGCAAAATAGTGTTGCTCGTGCCAGAGCCAAGAGAGCTCAGGATGGCTTCCTACAGAGAGGTAGTCGAAATGCCATGCTGTGGGTCAGACACACCTTAGTTCCCAAAGTGCCATTTTAGTCCTTGAAAGCTCTTGCACATGATTTGCCCAAACCAATGCATTATTTAATTCACTGAGTGACTCTGGGTCTAAGTAGAAGGAAATCCTTGGCAACTTGAATATTTTCTCCATGTATTATGTCGTTGCTTATCATTTCTATTATGAGGATTCTTGGTTTTCTTGCGTTGAGGTGAAATCCACGCTATAAGCTGAAGTCGCTGATTTCCACCAGAATTGTTTCAGATCCTCTTCCTTTTCAGTAAGCACAGTTATGTCCTATGCACAGTGCAATCTATTAAAGAATTATCTAATCTTGATGCCATATTCTTGTTCACACAGTCAGATTCTCAATCTATTTGTTCTACAGACAGATTAAATAAGTGTGGTGGAAGGATTTTACCCTGATGCACATTTTACCTATTTTCAACCACACATACTTTATTCTGTTCAAACAGCTGCCACTTGGTCTATGTACAAGTTCTGAGCACAATAAAATATTCTAGAATTTCCAATCTTTGCAATGTTATCCACAATGTGTTATGGTCCACACAGTAGAATGACTGTGCTTTGTCAATAAAACACAGGTAAACATCTTTCTTATACTGTCTGCTTTCAAACAAGATCCACCTGACGTCAGCAATGATAATTTTTATTCCACATCTTTTGAATTTGGTGTGAATTTGGGGCAGTTCCTTGTCAACGGAGTGTTGCAGCTATTTTTTTCATTGTCTTCAAAAAAATTTTACTTGTATGTAGTACTAATTATAGCGTTTGATAATTACTGCATTCTATTGGATCACCTCTCTTTGGACAAGCACAAATATGAATGTCTTCCAGTCAGTTGGCCAAGTAGTGGCCTTCCAAATTAATTGTCATAAATACAAAATGGTTGACCCTGGAGGGCATTATGCTGAGTGAAGTATCTCAGTCACAAAAGGACAAACACTGCATAATGCCACTATTATAAAATAGGACTGATGGGAGTGGGAGGTTGGGGGAAATTAAGAAAAGAGAGGATAAATAATAAACACTGCATAGATGAGGGACAGAACTGTCTAAAAGAAATAGATGATTAGGTATTATTTGCATGACAACAGTCCAGAATAAGAGGAGCATAGCAAAGTGCACTGGGGGCAGGGAGGAGGGAGGAAATTGTGCAACAATGAAAGAATCTTTTTAAAGAGAAAAGTGAACTTGGGGTTGGAGGTAGAGAGGAAAATGTGCAACAATGAATGAATGAATATCCAAGTTTTCTGTAAACCTTCATTAAAATGTCAATTAAAAATAATATAATAACAAAAATAAATAAGTGAGCATACTTAACATTATATCCATTTGCTGAAGTATCTCAATTGATATTTTATCCATTCTTAGAGTCTTGTTTTTGCCAATGCCTCCAGTGAATCTCTGACTTCTTCCTTCATCCTGTTTTGAACACAAGCTGGAGTCCTTGTGGTGTGGTATGTAGAGTGTCGAGCTGATCACTGAAATATTGGCACTTCAAATCCACCAGCTTCATCTCAGGAGAAAGGTGGACAGTCTCCTGTAAAGATTCAGAGCCTCAGAAATGAATGAAAGGTTGCCGTGAGTCTGAACTGACTCAAGAGCTGTGAATTTTGCTTTAGGTCTTATTTTTTGGTCAATACCTTCAGAAGATCTTCAACTTTTTCTTTAAATATATTCCCTTCTCAAATGTAATCCACTTCCTGAGACGGTTAAAAACTGTTCTGGCCACACTGTGATGGCATGACATTGTTGTGATTCTGGAAGCTATGCTGTCTGTATTTCAAATACCAGTAAGATCACCTAGGAAGAACAGGTGTGGTGTCAAGGTTTTATGGTTCAAAATGGCTTTCCTAGTTACTGACTTTGCCACGTGGCTGGATGGGAACAGGCAAATAAACTGTGTTAGCCTATCCACAAGAGGGTTGACTAGTTTTGCCATTAAATTGAGCAGATTCAGCAACAGAAATCGGGAATCTCAACTCCAACAAGGAAGAGGAAACAGCTCATATCCTTTAGAGCCAGAGAGTCCTCTACCAGCCAGACCGGGATCTATAGGAGAGCAAGAACAGCCTCTGCAGAGAGCTGGAGACTAACAGAGACAGAGCTGACTTGGGACTTATTCCTCCAGGGAACAGAGCCAGAGGTCTTCATTCACATTTGCTGAAAGACTGAGGGAAGACCTCATCACCTGCAGGACAAAGGGAACTTTGTAACATTGACCTAAGCTGGGAAGTTAAATGAACAAAGCGCCTGTGACTACACTTGAAAAGCTGTCTGGAATGAGGAATATTATCCTGCTGCCAACCTGAGTTATAACCTGTAAACTACTCCAATATGCCCTATAACCATGAATATGGTTCTATAAAGTCCGTATAGTCATTACAATGACTTTTGGACCCCAGAGAGCAATTCGACTGGTATCAGTATTCGTTAAAGTAGCTACAGGAATGTGGGAGACTGTGTCTGACCTTATAGGAATTAGTTTTGTTCTGTGAATGTTGTGGATGAGGACAGTTCCCCTTTGCAAAGTTAACAGAGGTCAGACTCTGTTATCCTCATACTGCTTATATTCTTTTTACAAGTTCAGAAAGACATGATGATCTACTTCTAAGGAAGAAAATGCAAGTCACTGGAAATCTTGACAACGTGGAACATTATCTGATATAACACCTGAAGAAGAGTCTCTCAGATGGGAAGACTCAACACAGTTAAGAGAGAATTATTTTCTCAGAGTAGGGTCAGCGTTAGTTATGTGTATAAAGTACATTTTCCAGAACCTTCATTTGCTGATGTGGCATGACTCAAAATGAGAAGAAATAGCTATAAATATTTGTTAGTAACTGGTATGTGAAATATGTAAGATATGAATCAAGAAAAATGGGATGTTGTCCAAAAGGAGTGTTTGAAGATTGATAGCCTGAAAGATTGAGCTGAAATGGCTTTTGGCCATTTTGAATGAAATCATCACATGGTCTGCTATACCAGGAATGAAAACTGAAGAACAGTATCGCAGTCATTATCAAAAAGATAAACCCTAAAGCACAGCACTGTTAGTAATAGGATAATATACGTATAACAGACTACTACTCAGCAAATAAAAAAGGAACAGACTCTGGAAACACCAAGTCTTGTCTCCAAAGAGTTACACTGAATGAAAATAGCATATCCTAAGAGGCATTATACAATAAGATTTCCATTTACGTAAGATTCTTTAAATGATCAAATTAGAGGAATAGAGAACAGAGCAGTATTGGCAAGGATCATGGAGAGGAGGGGATAGGACAGAAAGATGTGGCTACAAAAGTATTCTTGCCGGGATAAGAAATGTTTTTGTCTTAACTGTATCTGTGCTCCTTCCTGAGAGCTTTCTAGAGGTTTAGTCCATAGGGAGTTATACTGCTAAACCAAAGGGTGCCTGTCTCTCTCTGGTGGTTCAAACCTATCAGAGGCTCCATGGAAGAACGATGGGCAGCCTCAGACACCCAATGGAGAGTCAGCTATGAGTTGGTTGTGACTTGACTGCAGTGAATTTTTGGGTATGATAATAGTAAAATTGTGACGGGAAGTATCATTTTTAACTGACTCAATGTTCCTATAGGACAAAGTTGTTCTTGTGGTTTCTATGAGTCACTGTCCAGTTGATGGCATCTAACAACAAATCACACAGGAGGGGACTGCCCATCTTCCTCAGAATTGCTAGTGGATTAAAAGGGCCAGAGAGGTGCTATCTTTGGGTAAGCAGTGTAATTTCTCATGGACTATACACCATTAGAGCTCGAGTGTTTTGTTGAATATACTGAGGAAAAGTGCAAATGGTACACAGCATCTCTATTATTTCTTGCCCTTACATGCAGATCTACAAGTATTTAAACATAAAATTGTTCTTGTTCTTGTTGTTGTGTACTGTACAGTTGGAACCAGCCCATAGCTAACGTCTGACAAAGGCAAATTCTTTCTTTTTTTTTTTTTTAAAGACAGATCTGGTATAGCAGAATCCCATCACTTAAATTCATGGGGGTCTGACACTATGTTCTCATTTCTGGTGATAACCAAGCTAGTAAGAATTCTAAAGACTCTAAAGTATTTCTACCAGAGTTTCTTTGACAACTCCAAAACTTTTAACATCGTCAACTGCTACACAAAAGGTGGCTGGGTGTGCCTTTGGGCCTCATCATGATCACTGATGCTCAGCCAAGCTTCCTTTCAAGAAATAATGATCCAAGTAAATTTAGTGTGCCTATTATTCTCAACTTTAAAGCAAGGTCCCCAATTCCCTGCCTCAGGGACTATTATTGCCCCTCTTTGTCATTCTGAGAAAGCTCTGATGGCCTAGTGGTAAAGAAGCTGCACTGCAAGCCCAAAGAAACGTTTGAATTCACCAACTGGCAATCTCCTCCCATTGGATATTACCACCTCTGAAAACTGGCTGGAGGGTCAGCTATGGGTTGGTTCTGGCTCAAGGGCACAGGACAACTCTGCCACACCTCGGCCACTTGGCTATTTGTGCACTCATGACCAGTTCAAGTCTTCCACCCACGTTCCTTCTCAAAAGCTAACAGTTTACTTAGGTTAGGTGGCTGGTTTTTGGTCACAGTGTGACATTGATATACCCGTTTCTGGAGGCCAGCTGTTCTTCTTAAGGATGCTATGGTGGAGTCGCGGGGGTGTGGAGGGGTTTGGTGTGTGGTGTGGGGATGGGCGGGTGGGGGCGGTGAAGGGTTGGGGTGGAGTAGGATGAAACATTTCTCACATTCCTCAGGAACTTAGGCTTCTTCAGGCACATACCACAGATAAGGAGATCAAGGCTCAAGGGCAAATGGAGGATGTTGAGCCGGGATGGTTTGATTTTTAGTCCAGTGCATCCTTGCTCCCCTACCCCTGAATAGCAGACCAACACTTTCTGGCCTACACAGGTGTACCAGGGTGCCTGGCTCCCCCCACAGAAGGTTGTTTGCTGAAAGTGGGAATTGAGGATAAGACATTTGTACGCAGGTGCCAGTCTGCCTGGAGACTCTCAGCTTATTTTGTGTGAGTGTCTGACCTTGAGTATGTCTCTGTATTGCCTATGTCTGGCTATGTCTCTGCATGTAGTATGTATAGACGGGTATTTTTATGTGCGCTGTTCGTATGTATGTTGTTTGTATGTATGTTGAGTGTGGCTGTGTTTGTGTGGTGTCTGTATGCTCGGATATGTCCATACATGTCTCTGTGACTCTGTATGAGTCTATGCATTTTGGGTGTCTTTGTGGGTGTGATGTGTCTGTGTGTGCATATATGCATATCTGTTTGCACCTCTAATTGTGTGACTGTGGTGTCTGCCTCTGTAGGTATGTCTGGTGTATACGATATGCTATCTGTGGATATCCTGTCCGTGCCTATGTGAGTGTCTGGTGTATCTGCTATGCTGTGTGTGTAGTGTCCTGTGCGCGTGTGTGCTGTGTGTATGCGTGGTTGTGCGGTGTGTCCTTGCACGCCAGGTTCAGGGGTGCCCAGTTTGGCCGGGCTGTGGCGCCGGTGGGGCAGGCGGGCAGCATGGCCAGGCTGAGGGTTGCACCCCGCGCTCCTCCCCGCGGCCCGGCACACGTGGGCCCGGCACCGCCTCCCCGCGCCGCCCCGCTGGGCCGCGCGTCCCCACCCACCGTGGGCTGCCCGCCCCCGCCGCGGAGTCCGGCCCAGGGATAAAGTGGCGGCTCAAACGCCGCGCCCTGCCACCACGGTGCCGGTGCCGGAGGCGCGCAGCTCGACCTGGCCCTGGCTCCGCAGACGAGGACCGCACAGCGCACGGGGAACTCGGACAGCGGCGCTCGTGGCCCCGGTAAAGCTGGCTCCCGGCCCCCGCCCCGCCCGCGAGTGCCCGGCCAGGGTTGGGCGCAGCACCCAGGTCCCCCCAGACACACTCGGCGGGGCTCGGGGCGCCTGGCTGTGTGCGCGCGCGAGTGTGTGCGCGCAGGGTACGCGCAGGGCGTGTATGCGGGCGCGCGTCTTCTCCGCGCCCTCGCACCGAGCCCCAAATCAACTTGTTCCCATCCAGTCCATCTTTCCAGTCCCCACTATGCCCAGGGCAGGGACGCCGAGCCAAGCCTCCTGGTTTTTCTTGTGACATTTCCCATGACAGCCGCAGAACTCCATTTGCTTTGCTGGTGGGGACAGATAGGAAGCAAAGTTTGTCAGAACCTCCGGGGGTGACTTTGTCTCGGGGACCCGCATTTGTGGGTATGTGAGATGTCTTGCGTGTGCGCAGAGCGGGTTCCTGGGTTGTGGGTGCCGGGTTCGTGCGCTCCTCCAGTGGCTCCTTTAGGAAAAGTGTTGAGATGAACTAACGGAGAACAGTCAGCGCCTGTCCCCCGCTTTGGGGAATGCTAGGGTCCCTGAGACCCTGCCACTTAGAGCTGGCAGCAGACTGCCTTGATTGGAGCACTTGGAGGACCAAAAAGGCTGATCCTAGAGGGCTGCAGGGTAGAGCAGGCATGGAGGCTAGGAGAGGGGCTCAGGCTGGGCGTGAACGCTGCCCTGTGACAGCCCCGAGGAGGGAGCAGCTCTTATTTGCCTGGCTCTGATTCTGCAGACTGTCACCCTTCTGGAATGCAAACCCAGGACATGATGGAAACAGGTTTGTCATCGCTGCTCTGGAATTCCATCCCCGGGAGTCTCATCCACCTCATAATTGTGTCCCATGAAACTGTTCCTTCGAGATTTTAAGATAGATGGGTCTTTTTGCAGCTGGGGTTTTGTACACGCTGAACCGACTATAATTTCCACTTGATTACAGCGAAAATAACCGTTAAGATTAAGTGTCCTGAAATGAGTTAAACACAGATGGGAAAGGGGTAGCTGTCATGAGGTATTTTAAAAAAGTGAGCCTTTACTTAAGAACAAACGAGATTTTTTTTTTTTTTTCCATTTTGGAGAGATTTGCGAGAAATTTATGTATGCTTAAATCTTGGAAATGGAATTTTTAAAAACTGTGGTTTTTGTTTTGTTTGCTTCTTACACGTTACTGTCAACAAGACTTTCCTCCTGTCTCCATATGATTTTGCCATTTTTTTTTTCTCACATGGAACAATATCTTCCTTCTTTTCAAGGACTTGCAGATCCTTCCAGAATGCCGGAGGAAAGTTCCCCCAGGCACACTCCACAGAGTGCCTCGTACAAGGACCTCCCTCACTTCGTCAATGCTGATGGGCAGCACATTTTCTGCAGGTATTGGAAGCCCACAGGGGAGCCCAAGTAAGTATCCTCACCAAACTGCCTGTACTGGGCCAGGAATGTGTACTTGCATCTCTTCCCTGTGGGCCATTTCCTAGGATACCCTACCTCACATGCCTTTCTGATGTTAGGTATGGGGGTGCTGACGTAACTGAGGTGTTATGTTACAAAATGAGAAACTATGAGTTCTAGTCTCATTAAAGCAACTAGGATACAGATTCTACTCTCTGGCAGTTTTAAGAAATTTTAAGAAATTCCAACACTTTGTTATGTGTACTTGCATTGATTTCCTCTTGGGCACACATTTGATTGACATCAGGCCCAACAACTAGAGAAAATGATGCCATCTGGGAAGAAAACCAAAATATTCTATATTGACACCCTTTGCACTCATTTCCTGTCAGATTGTGAACTTCCGAAGAGGACATCCGTGAATAACTAGGAAGGGAGGGGTCTGTGTGTTTCCTCCTAATTTATTCCCAGCTCTGATACTTTTTCCATCTTCCAGGGAAGATTTTGCTTCTTAGTAGGAATAAGAACCACAGACCATGAAACAGCTGGCCTACTGCTGCTTTCTCGAATGGAGCAGAGACAGCCCTGCTTGTCTGTGCTATTTAGGGGGAGAAGTGATTGTGGTAACTGACTGACTTAGTGACAAGTGAAAATTTCCTGTTCCATGAAAGTTGTCTGACCTGTTTTGTAAGATTCTTGTCTCCTAGGGAACAAGGTATGGGGAGGTTATTTTCTTCCTTTGTATTTCTGCCTAATCCTAAAACAAGCCTAAAATGTCTCCTGTTCCTTCAGCAAGATGTGTATAATCCAGGTAGCTGTACCTTAAGTCCACCTACAGGAGGCCCAGAGAAGAGGACTTTTAAAACAGCCCTGGTTTCAAATGTGGCATCAAGGCAACTGTGCAAGCTGGCTAGATTTTCTGCTCTGGTGTCCTCCCAAAGTGACCGAGGACAGTGCCTACCATTTCTAGTCATATCTTACTTAAAGATCTCCTCCAGAGATGGGGATGTACTTCTGTTTGTGCATGTGTTAGGCACAAGGAGAGAAGGAAGGAGAGAAAAGGAGGGTTGCCAAGCATGATAATGCTGATTAACCATTAATTCCCCATTTTGGCTTAACTGGTGGTAGAATATCGTGGTGGGGTGTTTTGTGTTTTTTTGTTTTGGGTTTTTTTTTTCCATTTCTAACAATTTAGTCATGGATGGAGGCTTATTTGATTACTATGCAAAAAAGAGAGTAAAGAGTTGACAGTGGCTTTTGATGTCCAAACCTTGGACTCTGGACTTTGTCTATGAAGGAGGGAACTGTCCTAGATTAAGGACAGTCAAATAAAGAAGGCTTCCAGTGCTCAGCCAGGGGGTGGGGCATGTGGGGTGGCAAATGGGGCGAGGGGCCAGTGCTGGCCTTGTTGGCTGCCCCTGTCCAGGCCTGTGGGTGGTTTCTCAATCTATGCTTTCACATCACCCTGCAGGGTGTCCTCTGTCCTTTGCTCTTGCTCAAAAAAATAGAGAAGCAATTGAGTCCTTGGTTAAAGTTGAGCTGGCTGGGGAAGTATGTGCCCATGAGAATCGGAGCGAGGGTGGAGGTGGAAGTAGTTGGGCCCTAGCATTCAGAAGGAACCATGTGGGTCTGGAAGAAGGTACGAGTAGATGCAGTGACACAGAAACAACAACAAAACATACAGCCTGTGAGACTCACTGAGCTGTGTCACCCACCCTCAAGGTACTGAGGTGATGGGAGGTCCCTGCTTTCCTGCCCCTCCTTCTTCTGAGATGATGCACATCAATAACCCCCCGTTTGAACTAGATATTACCTCTAGATGCAGTCTCATAAATGTACCACAGCCACCCAGCTCTGATAGACCAGGGGAAGTGAGGGACCTGGAATCCTTCTGTGATGACAGATGCTACCCCTGTGGTTGTGGATTTGAGGACATCATTCTTGAAAGGGTGGAGTGACAGTGAAAGAGAGAAAGGTCCAGGATGAGATGGATTAACTCAGTGACTGGAGAAACAGGATTAGGTCTGTCAAAGATGATGAGATTGGCTCGGAATACAGCAGGATTCAGAGCTATTGTACATAGGGTTGCCATGAGTCGCCTGACTCAATAGCACATCACAACAAAGGGTCCTGAGTGAGCTCTGGTGGCCTAGTGGTACGAAGCTGCATTACAATTCCAAAGGCTTGCGGTTCAAATCCACCAGCTGCTTTCACAGAGAGCAATGGGCAATCTCTGCCCCGCTTCTGAAAACCCACTGGAGGGTCAGCTATGAGTCAATTCCAACTTGAAGGCACACAACAACAACAACAGCAGGGTCCTGGGTAGGAGCAAGGTTGGTGGCCCAGCTGTCACAGAGGTGGGGAGGCCGAGGGAGATCAGGATTGAGGTCTGTGTGGTATGGAAGCCTTTTCAAACTTCACCTCTGAGACTAGTTGATGTGGTAGTGGCCACACCCAGCAAGCATGCCCTCTGCTGTGGTCCAGGCATGTCATTGTAGTTCCATTTCTACACTGTCACCTACAAAGCCTCATCTCGTTTGCTTTTAGAAAGAGGGTGGTTTTAGATCCCTTTTAGCCTCTGGAGGTCCTTAAGGAAGTATCCTCCAGGCCTGTCCACTTCTGGGGCTGGAATCCTATCACCTTCCAGTTAGGAGGAAAAAGGGAGAGAAGAAAGAGGAGTTAACCCCACTGCGCCTGCTCCATCCTCCGTGAAGAGGACTTACCTTCTCCCTGCTTGCTCCTCTCCTGTCCTTTTCACAGGTTCTCTTGGGGCCTGGAAAGCCAGGCCTGGACCCTGGGACCATCTTGTACAAGCCAGCTGTGGTGCTGCCTCTCTGAATAGGTGTTGGTTTGTATTGTGTGCTGACCAGAAATTTGTCAAATGTGCTGTCCCTCCTGACTGGACAGCTGCTCCTGGAGGCCTGTCTCCAGCACCTGCTGAGACTGTTTGTCCTGAGGAGAAGTTGTGAGGCTCTAAGGCCTGCTCTGCCTATTGGCACAACCTGACAAGCAGGCCTAGGGTGTTCTGATGGGGCAAATGTTGGTATCTGAATGCTGGTCTCATGTCACTGGACGCAAAGAAAGAAGAAAGCATGCCTGATGTTCTTTTTATGACTTGTGTATCCAGGCACAAGGCTGTTTTTAGCATAGCAAGCAAGAGGCTTCGTCCTCAACAATCATAAACCAGAAATTTCAGACCTACATGAACCAGAAATTTCAGACCTACGTGTGGCAGTGTTGAGGCACGTTCATGCTCACTTAGTACAATCTATTAGGCATAATAAACATTATGCTTAACATTATCTCCTATTAATTGAGCGCCAAGTCTGCCTTAGGGTCTAGCCTAACGCCTGCACATGTGTGGCCTTGTTTAATCTTTATGTCAGTCTGTGAGGCTAATATCACTATTGTATTATCATTCTCCTTTTACAGAGGAGGAAAACAGAGGTCTAGAGCTTTAAAGTTTCTTGTCCAAAATAACCCCGCTGATTAGTAACTGGATTCCATCCTTTGTACTTCTTGCCACACCACTAAGCAAGATAGGCTTTTATTTCTATAGTCTTTTCCTGATAAGTTCTTGCATTTTTGGTTAAGATAAAGATCACGTCTGTGATCAAGTTGCTGTTCTTGTTATGTACGCACAAGCTGACTACAACTCCTAGGGACCTTGTGAACAACGTATTGGAACCTTCTCCTGTCCTGTGCCATCCTCATAATCTCTGACTGGCTTTAGTTGTTTTCATTGTTACAGTCATTGTGTGAATCCATTTTTAAGGGTCTTCCTGTCTCTCTGGCCCTCCACTTTTCACAGCATGAATAGAACGATTCATTCTCACTAATTTTTTTATTCATAGTGTACTGAAAGGGAGGAATAGTTTCAAGCTGGACATCCATTTGGAAAGAACATCTCGTGGCGCCCTGGGTCTTAGCGTTTTCTGCACTGATTATTTCTCAGGTGGTCGAGGGGACCCACAGGTGACAGAGGATGCCCCCCACACACAGGTGGAGTGGACTTGGTGTCCCCCTCAGCTGGGTCAAGGTTACTCTCAGTAACCAGTTGCCATTGACTCAGTGCCTTCTCCTCATGGTGACCCCACGAGGGTCAGAGCGGAATTGTGCTCTGCGGGGTCTCCAGTGGCTGAATTTTTGGAAGTAGATCACCAAGTTCTTGATTCTGGAATTCCTGTGGTGGACTTGAACCAACAGGCTTTAGGTTAAGGGTGAGTACATTAACTATTTATACCTTCCTGCAATTCCTAATAGATCTTCCCTGGACCTTTCTGGGGCTGCTGGCTTTTCCTTTCTTGCTCAGACTTTGATAACTGGGTTTGTTCCTCCAAGTGCCCCAAGCCACAACCTCACTCTGGATTTTACCCCCCTCACACATCCCACGCCATCATCCCCCACCCCAGTCTGTGCTGGCATTGGGCCTGTCTCTAGCCTCTGATTGATGGGAGAGAGCTGGCAGACTCAGGATGGAGCACATGACAGGGATGGACCCCCAAGAGAAGCAAGCAGGTGGCATTGTTTTAGAACCTCTCCAGTCCTCTGAGCCATGAGCTATTGTCTGTGGGTCTTGAGTGTATACTCCAAGGCTCCTGCTGTAACGGAATGGGGCCCAGCCAACGTATTCCTCTCACGCCTGTCCCTCCCCTCTTCTGTTTGATCTCTTTCTCCTGGAAATCTGGAGCTGTGGTCAGTGCCACCCAGGACACATCCTCCTGTCCTTGCAAATTTACCCAAGAAGAGACAGCTTCTCTAAAGCTGGGAGATGTTTAAATGATGCAAAACACTTTCCCTCGCTTCCTTCTTACTTCTAATAAATATCTTCCCCAGCTAGCTGTCAGCTGTTGGGGTTTGGCTGCTGTGGCTCCTGATAAGGGGCTCATAGCCACCTGCATCCAGACTACGAAGAGCCTTTACTAGCCAACAGAACACAGTTTCTATCCCTAGTGCCTTCTAGCAATCTTGTTCTTTACAAAAGGAAAACAAGTCTTTCCTCTTCTCCCTGTTCCCCAAAGGAGTCATGCTGTTTATTCAAAGGCCACTCCTTTCTGGTGATTTGAATCCAGCCCATGGCTCCTCAAGAGAAAGTTGATCGATCAGTCTTCTTCTGTGTGATTTTCAGCCTCCAAAAACCTGTAGGAGAGTCAGTCAACTCTGAGTTGGTTCCAACTAGACCATGATCCCTGAGCTCCAGAGATTTCCAGCAACCTTGTCAAATGGAGCCCTTCTTTTAGTCCTTATGGATTTATGCAGCTAACTGAAAGGGCCAGAGTCTCTGTTGGTTTGAATCCACTGGTAGCTCCATAGGAGGAAGATGGCAATCTCCTCCCATGAGATTTACAGCCTCCAAAAGTCTCCTGGAAGGTCAGCTTTGACTTGGTTCCTGCTTGACTTCAATGAGCGTTTTGAGTTTCACAGCCTAAGGGGTAGTTTCGTGCTCTGAGCATCATTCTCCAGGGTCTGTAATCAACATCTTTGGTACCTGCAGTCAGGATATCAGGAAACATAAAGCATCTGGAAAGTCTGCTGTCAGGGACAGACAAAGTCCTAAAAAGCAATAATGTCAGTATAAACATCTGCCTGATTCAAGTGTCTTTCCAATCACCTGCTGTGCATCTGAGAGAGGGACAATTAATAAGGATGACAGAAGAAGAATGCCTTTGAGCTGTGGTGTTGGAGAGTATTGAATATCCTATGGACTGTCAAAAGAACAAACTGATACGTCTTAGAGAAGGTGCAGCCAGAGTGCTCCTTGGAGGAAAAGATGGTGAAGCTTCATCTCACATACTTTGGGCATCTTGCTAGGAGAGGCTATTCCTTGGAGAGGGACATCATGCTTGGAAAGGTGGAGGCTCAGCGAAAGAGAGGGAGAACCCTCACTGAGATGGATTGACGCAGTGACTGCAACAGTGGACTCAAGTGTGTTGGGGGTGATGAGGATGGTGCAGGATAGAACAAGTTTCAGACCTGTTGTTCATAGGATCGCTGTGAGTCATACTTGACGGCACATAACAGTAACACCTTCACACCTGTGAGTGTATGAAGGAGTGTGCAGAGATATTTCATGCTTCTCAGAAGTCGCTGCTGACTCCTGTAGCCCTGGTCACCCACTTCTTCCTTGGAGCAATGCCCCCTGCCTGATGTGAGGTACTGAATCTGGGCCCACTGCTTCACCAGCCTGTGAGCTGGCCAAGATGCCCTGCAGGAAGGAGTGGCCATTGTGAACCCCATTCTATTGGTCTTCCTGCTTTTAGGGCACCATCCTTAGGGAGAGTGAACTAGGCTTGATGGTAAGGAGTTTGGCTGTAGCTCTTGCACCCCTCCCTTCACTCTGTAGTGACTCACCTCCAGGAGGTGTCTTGTCTTTGTTTTCACTCAGCCTTCATCTTGTTCCAAGTGAACAAGTTCAGCAGCAAACCCTTGAAGTCTATATGTGCCAGGCTTTGTGTTGGGCATCAGGGCAGAGAGAGGGTTGTAGAAGCCATTTTACTTGATGCAAGGAAAGAGGCTCTTATGCAAATGCAAGGATCACTCAAATAGAATGTTGCAGGTACCTAGCTGGAGCCCTGGTGGCATGGGGGTTATGTGCTTGGCTGCTAATCAGACGTTCGCTGTTGGAACCAACAGCAGCTCCACAGGAAAGAGAAGTGCCATTCTGCTTCCATAAAGATGCAAGCCTTGGAAAACCAGGGGACAGTCCTACTTGATTCTGTAGAGTTGCTGTGAATCCAGATTTCCTTGATGGCAGTGGGTGGGTGGTGAGTGAAAGGGCAGATACCCAGAAGCAGAGCCGCTGCCCTCCTTCCAGGTAGACACAGCCCCCAGGTGCATGCATGGTGAGCAGGGGTGGGCTCCATTCCAGCCCCGCTCACCTTCGTGCCAGTGCCCTTCGGGTAGGGCATCCTAGGGAAGGGGGCCAAGGCAGAAAGGCATGAAGCACCAGGCCACTTTGGGGAGCTGCAAATAGCATCATATTACTGGGGCAGCAACCAGCAAACACTGAAACTTGGTGGAGGGTCAACCTAAGGGCCTTAGAGAACAAGCTTTAGGGCTTAGACTTGAATCTTTAGAGTGCAGGGAGCCAGGGACAGTTCTCAGCAGGGAAGTGATGAATTTGAATTTGTATTTAAGCAACCAGCCTAAATGAACAGTGCTTGCTGTAATCCAGGTGACAGATGGGGAGTGAGGTCTGAGTTGTCACCTGGCTGGGAAAGGTTAAGGTTGCCTGTGTTTAGTGGTTGATGGGCTGTTCCTGTGTGCTGTGGAGTGAGTCAGAATCGACTCATAGTTGATCCTCCTGTGGGTTTTCAGAGGCTGTAAATCACATGGGAGGAGATCATCCATCTTTCTTCCAAGGAGCAGCTGGTGGATTAGAACCTCATGCCTTTGGGATTGCAGCACAACTTTTTAAAACTAGGCCACCAGAGCTCCCTGATTAGGGGTAGAAGGAGGGAAAGGAGGATTCCCTAGGAACTCCCTGGGTGACCAAGATAGAAGCTGGTACTATAGGCCAGGAATGGAGGAAAATGGGCTTCTTCTAGCTCATTCTCAGCTTCCATGATGCCCAGGCATCCCTCTGACAGCGAGAACACATGCATTCAAGCAGCCCTGGCATCAACTGGTAGGAGCAACAGAGAGCAGAAAGGTGAGTTCTCTCAGCCCTGCAGAGCCCAGCAATCAGAACCATATGCCCAATATTTCTTAAACAAATTCATGATTATAAGGAAGAAATCCTCTTTTACCTGGTCTCCCACAAGGAGTAACAAAAAAAGTAAAAGCCTCAACATCTCTGTTGTTGCATCAATATTACACTTGAAGTCCAAGAAGTTGGGCTTTACTGCGTATCTTGTACAAAAATCTAGCTTTAGTTAGATTTCTACTTTTCATCACACTCCTATTTCCTTTTCCTCATTTAAGAATTTACAAAAGTTTCTTTCTCTTATGTGAAACTGCTTCTTTGTCTGATTCTTACACCTTTTTGGTAACAGAGAATATTGCCTTGTTTTTAAATAGGGCATCTCTTCTGGGCTTTTCGTAAAATTTATTTTAAAAAGCTTTCAAATCACTAAGATCTTTTTGATGGCATGAGGAAAGGCCGGCTGCTGGTTTTGCAGTTGATTTTCTGACAGCTTCATTAAGGGATAATTTCTTCCAGTTGCTGTAAGAATGTTCTGCAGACACAGATCTGGCTTTGTTTTCCAGTGGAGCCCAAAGGAGGAGAAATAGCAAAACAAGCTGCTTTCTGAATAGTTCCCACTGCCCACCATTGTCTGTTTACCCACGCTGGCACCTTTCAGGCTCAGATCTTTCATCCTCTTTCCACAGACAAACACCAGACCACCCCAGCTATTGTGTAGAGAAAGTGGCCGATAGCATTGTGGATTTTCATAGCTGAGACGCTAACGCGATAAAGTGACTCTTGTCCTACACTTTAGGGTCATCCAAGGCTTCCACCATGAGGAGATGCTTCCCATTCCACATGGAGTGGGGTTGCTGAGGAGAGGCACTGAGTGACCTTGGAGGTGGTGACATTATTCTCTGTGAATTCAAAGAGCAGTAACCCACAACAGGGCGTGGTTTGTGTAAGAAAAGCTGTATGCTGCTTGGCCCTTCATTTACAGCTGCCCCAATTGGTGTAGTCCCAAGGGAGCTGCACTGCTAACCCAAAGAGGGTCAGCTGTGAGTGAATTCTCACTCTAAGGCCCTGCGTGCATGCGTGTGTGGGGGTGTGTGTGAGAAAGTGAGAGAGAAAGAGAGAGAAGGAAACAAACAAACATCTGGCATGTCTTTCTCCCCAGCTAATGCTGACCATTGGTTTTTGCTTTTGCCTTTCAATAAATCTTGTGTGCGGTGATTCAAAGCATACCTCACCTTCTTTGAAAAGGTTCAGACAAACTATTTTTCAGGGGACCCCTGCTATATTAATGTTCTAGTCTTGAAGGAGTACACGAAGGAAGCAGGAGGGGAAAGGAAGACAGTAGAAGACAGAAAAAAGAAGCAGAGATTCTAAAAATATATCCTCGGTTGACACTGGCACTGTGCTTAAAAGGAATTTGGTCTTAAAAAAAAAAAAAAAAAGGAATGTGATCTTCTTTCCCCTCTAAAGAGTTTTCAAAACCAGAAATGTTTAGGTGTTCTACAGGGCAGGCTCTGGTGACCTAGAAACAAGAACAGTATAATCCCAAAGGCATGTAGTTCAAATCCACCGGCTCCTCTGCAATTAGCTGCCTCTGAGGGTCAACTCCAACTCGACAGTACACAACAACGACAACAACATGGGCAGGGTTGGTAGAGATCCCAGTGCAAAGTGTTTTGGTAAATGAAACCTGTGTTGTGTTTTGGATGTTTGCAACCTGAGAAGCTCAAATGTTGCCTCACAGCGCCCCTTCCAGAGAGCAGGTGATTCAGGTGAGCAGTCCCGAGAGAGGGTCAGATTACTGAACCCGTGATGAGCTTTTCTCAACCAAGTGGAAATTCTCTGGTCTTTTGTTTCTCTGCACACATACTGGGTCCAGATGCCTAGTGGACAGTCCAGGCCTTGGTGGGTGCTTTTTAAATGCCTGTTGAATGAATGCATCAGCTCCAGTGAGAAGAAAGGGGCATAATGAAGGAGTTCGGGCTTGAACACGGAGGTGTCCTCAGAGGTCACAGACTCTCTCAACCTTGAGGACTTTTGGAAAGTTTGTGCATAGTTTTAAGGGGCTGGGGGCCTTTCAGGATTGAAGATTTTGGAGTAAGACCCTCAGCGAGATGGATTGGCACAGTGATTACGGCAATGGCCTCAGGTATGTGGGAGATGACGAGAATGGCACAGGATAGGCCAGGGTTCATAGGATTGCAATGAGTTGTACTTGACTTCATGTCCATGGCACCAAACAACAACCACCACAACGACAAAGCTTTGTTCTTAAGGAGGCATGACTTGTAGATGTCACCTGACTCTCACCACAGGGAGTCTCTCAGTGAGGGGCCCTGAAGTGCACACTCGTCACTTCCAGGTGGAGAGTTGGGTGTGAGTTCTTCAAGGTGCCAGTTGGGCTGGTATGAGTCGAGAACACCATCTCCTGCCTGCTTACGTCGGCTCTTCCACGCAATTTCCCAGGACCTGCTCAAGCCTTTTTCTCACAAGTTTAAACAGGCTGGGCACACCCACTATGGATTTGTGTCAGCGTCACAGAAAAGAAAAGGAAAGGGAAGTAAGTGGAGAGGACCCTGAATGGGCGCTGATCAGTATAGACTGATAGACATGCAACCAGGGCCAACGCAGCGGGGCCAGATGACATGCTTTACTCAATGTCCTGATTATTTCATGAAAAAAAAAATATTAAAAATCAGTTCCATTTTAATGTGTCTTCACATTCCCTTATAAACTTCCTCAGATTCTAGGTCTTTCATTTACAAAGTAAACTAAATAAGAAAACTCTGACAAAGCAGCTGTTGGTGAACCACTGTATACAGTGTTTTTGGTTTTTTTTAGCTAACACACAGTTAAGTGAGTGACTAATGTATAGTTAAGTGGCCTTTTCTTTGCTTTGTAGTGCCTTTCTGACTGTATTTGTGATATAGCCCTTGACTGGAATGACTGTTAGTTCTTATGGCTGGGATTCAACTCTAACTGAAGCTTTCAGTGACCATCTTAAGTTATTTCTGTCTTGGTATGTATTTCTCCTTGGATCCAGTTGTGGATCAGGGTTGTATGGAAATCTCTGTACTGCAAGGCATGTGACTTATCACAATTGCTATCCTGCCATTTCCTTGCCTTGGAATGGGCAGAGAAGTCTGGGATATATATATCAATAATCTACTGCTGTGTAACAACCAGCAACATCTGTTTATTTAGCTCAGTTTTGTTGGTTAGGCTGTTGAATGCATCTGCGGTCAGCATCTAGATCTGTGGGAAGCAACAGGTCAGCGAGCATCTTGCTGATCTTGGGTGGCTTCCCTCACATGTCTAGAAGTTGGCAGGTTGTTAATGGGACCAGCACCTCCATTCTTCTTTTATCAGACTGCCCTGGTTCTTGTGGTGGCAAAGTTTCAAGGGCAATGATAGAGCAAACCCCTTTGTGCAAGAGCTTTGTTTTAACTCTCTGCTTTCATCAGAGTTGCTAATGTCCTATTGGGCAGAGCAAGCCAGAAGGCCAGCCCAGGGCCAGTATGTGGCCATGTGGCCAAGGACAAGGAGAGGAGTGGAGAATATTTTATGGTCATTTTTGAAATCTTGTGGGGAAAGGCTTTCTGTACTAGGTTGGGAAACTAGGATAAAAGTATTAGTGCTAAGTAACTTTAGGCTGTTTTTGCCTTTGAACACTGTCACAGACTATCAGACTGTGGAGTTTTCTTGTGAGGGTTATGGATTACATGTTGGTTTTAGAGAACGATGCAGGTGGTTTTACGGTGGGGTTTGGAAGGGAGCAGAGACAGACTAAGCAGGAGGATATTGCCGGCAAGGTGTGGAAGTAGGAAAGGGTGTGAAATGTTTTATAATTCAAATCTAAAGTGTTTGGCAGAAGGTCAGAGGACTTGAATTTGAATCCAGGTGGACTATGTGAAAACTCCTCTAGAATCAGGGTCAGGAGTCAAGTGGAATTGTTGTTGTTGTTATGTGCTGTCGAGTCGTTTGCGACTCATAGCGACCCCATGTACAACAGCCCTAAACCCTGCTCTATCCTGCGCCAATCGCATCGCCTCTGACACACCCATCCTGATTACCCCAGTCACCGAATCAGTCCACCTCACAGAGGGTCTTCCCCTCCTGCGCCGTCCCTCTACTCTACCCAGCATGATATCCCTCTCCAAAGACCTGTCTCTCCTTACAACATGTCCAAAGTATGTCAGACGAAGCCCCAGAATCCTTGCCTCCAAGGAGTAGCCTGGTTTAACCCTCTCTAGGATGAATCTGTTTATTTTCTTGGCAATCCAAGGTACCTTCAATACTCTAGCCCTTGTTAATCATCTATTTTAGTTACACAGAGCAACTGGAACCATCTTCCAAGGGTTCAGATGGCAGAATTCCCAGACTTGGAAGAGGACCTTCATTCCATTTGACCTTCATGCCTTGTCTTCAGAGCCTCAGCAACCTCTGTGGCTTGTGGCTTCAAAGACAACAGCAGGCACAGAAGTGGAAGTATGTTAGGATTAGCTCTGCCTTTACATACCATTAGGATACTGTGCAGACACAATGAACTGATGTTGAATCTTTGAAAAGATTTACCAGATTAACATTTCTTTAACTCGATTGACTCCGATGATGAGAATCAGAAAGGTAAGAGGGAGTATGACGGCTGGCCTTTCAGAAATTGAAGAGATTAGAAAAGATTGTTGTTGTTGTTGTTGTTGTTAGGTGCCATCAAGCACAACCTATAGCAATCCTATGAATTACAGATTTGAACTCTATCCTAGCCTGAACCATCCTCACACTTCCTGATGCATTGCAGTAGTCATGTCAGTCCACCTGCTTGATGGTCTTCCTCTCCTTTGTCGACCCTCTACCCTTCCAAGGATCATGTCCCTCTCCAAGGAAGAGCCCTTCCTAGTGACATGCCTAAAGTATTTGAGATGAAGTCTCATCATTCTTGCCTTCAAAGAGAATTCTGGCTGCACCCTCTCCAAAATATATTTGTTTCTTCTTTTGGCCATCCATGGGATGGATACTCAGCACTCTTCTCCAACACCACAGTTCAAAGGCATCAATTCTTCTGTTGTCTTTATTCATTGTCCAACTCTCCAATGCATAGCAAGTGATTGGAAAGACCATGGCTTTAATCAGATGCACTTTAGTCCTCAAACTGACATCATTGCCCCTCAATAACTTGGAGGGTCCCTAACTGCAGATTTGCCTAACAATGCAGCATGTCTCCTGATTTCTTGGCTGCTGGTACCAAGGATGTTAATTGTGGATCCATATAAGATGAAGTTGTTGACAGTTTCAGTCTCTTCTCTGTCTATCAAGATGTTGCCTATCAGTCCAGTGGTAAGAATCTTTGTTTTCTTTACATTTACATTTTCTTTACCTGGATGCAATCCATATTGAAGGCGGCATTCTTTGATCTTCTGCAACAAGTGCTTCAAGTCCTTTTCACTTTAAGCAAACAAGATTGTGCAATCTGCATAACACAGGATATTTATGAGTCTTCCTCTGATCCTGATGCCACATTTCTCTTCATAAGAGTCCAGTTTCTTGAATAATTTGCTTAGCATACAGACTGAATAAATATGGAGAGAGAATACAACCCTGATGCACTTCCTTCTTAATTTTAAACCATGTAGTGTTCCCTTGCTTTGTTCATATAACAGCCTCCAATCTAGGTATAGATTTCTCATGAGCACAATTAAGTGTTCTGGGTTTCCCATTCTTCTCAATGTTAGCCATAACTTGTTATGATCCACACAGTCAAATGCCTTTGCATAGTCAATAAAGCAAAAAGTAGACATCCTTCTGGTATTCTTTACTCTCAGTCAGGATCCATCTGACATCAACAGTGATATCCCTTGTGGCACAGCCTCTTCTAAATCCTGTTTAAACTTCTGGTAGTTCCCTATCAATGTACTGTTCTAGCCATTTTTAAATAATCTTAAGCAGTATTTTGCTTGCATGTGGTATTAATTATACTGTTCGATAGTTTCCACATTCTTTTGGATCACCTTTATTGGGTTGTTGTTGTTGTTGTTGTTGTTATGTGTCATCGAGTCGTTTGCGACTCATAGCGACCCTATGCACAACAGCCCTAAACCCTGCTCTATCCTGCGCCAACCGCACTGCCCCTGACACACCCATCCCGATTACCCAGTCACCGAATAAATATGGATCTCTTCTAGTCTGTTGGCCAGGCATCGGTCCTCCAAATTTTCTGGCGTAGACTGGTGAGCACATCCAGGGCTGCATCTGTTAACGGAAAACATGGCTGAAGTAAAAGAGCTGAACAGACGATTCTGTTTAAAAAATTGATGTTCAAAGATTCTCATCAAATGACAAACTTGCCTAAGTAAAAGAGCTGAACAGAAGACTTTAAAGGGCTGCTTGAGAAGACAAAGCAAAGTATTATAATGGAATGTGCAGAAATCTGGTACTGGAGACTAAAAAGGGAAGAACTTGCTCTATATTTCTCAAACTGAGAGAACTGAAAAACAAATTTAAGTCTCGAGTCATAATATTGAAAGATGTTATGGGTGATATATTGGATGACCCAGAAAGCATCAAAGAAAGATGGAATACACAGAGTCACTGTACCAGGGAGAACTGACTAACACTGAAAAAGTTCAGGGAATACCATAGGAGCAGGAGCTGATGATAATGAAGGGCAGGTGTATAGAAAAGATTGTTGTTATTTTTATTATGTGTCGTTGAGTCACTTGCAACTCATAGCAGTGCTGTGTACAAGAGCCCTAAACACTGCTCTATCCAGTGCCAACCTCATTGTCTCCTACACAACCAACTCCCATTATCCTAATCACTGAATCAGTCCATCTCATCAAGGGTCTTCCTTGCTTGCAGTGTCCCTCCACCCTCCCAAACATGATGTCCCTCTCCAAGGAATGGTCTCTCCTTGCAACATGCCTAGAATATGTCAGACGAAGCTTCAAGATCCTTGCCTCCAAGGAGCAGCCTGGTTTAACCCTCTCCAGGACAAACCTGTTCGTTCTCCTAGCAGTCCATGGTACATTCAACATTCTTCTCCAGCACCACAGCTCAAAGGCATCAATTCTCTTTCTATCATCCCTAGTCACTGTCCAGCTCTCTGATGCCTAGCACGCAATTGTGAAGGCTATGGCCCCGATCAGGCGCACCTTAGTCTCCAACCTGACATTGTTGTTCTTCAGTACTCTGGAGAGGTCCCTGACAGCTGACTTTCCCAATGCAATTCGTCTCTTGATTTCCTGGTTGCTGGTACCAAGAGTGTTGCTTGTGGAACCAAGCAAACAAAAACTGTTAACAATCTCAATCTCTTCACCATCCATAATGATGCTGCCAATTGGTCCAGTGGTGAGAATTTTTGTTTTCTTGATGTTGAGCTTCAGTCCATATTGAAGGCTGCAGTCCCTGACCTTCTGCAGCAAGCACTTCAGGTCCTCCTCAGTTTCAGCAAGCAGGGTTGTGTCATCGGCTTACACAGGCTGTTGATGAATCTTCCTCCAATCCTGATGCCACAATCCTCCTTGTATGGCCCAGTGTCCCAGATAATCTGTTTTGCAAACAGATTAAAAAGGTATGGAGACAGAATACATCCCTGGCGGACACCCTTCCTGATTTTGAACTATGCAGTGTCTCCTTGCTTTGTTATGACAACTGCCTCTTGGTTCAAGTATAGTTTCTCATAAGCACAATCAAATGTTCTGGGGTTCCCCTTCTCAGAGTCACCACAGTTTGTTGTGATCCACACAGTCAAAAGCCTTTGCATAGTCAATGAAACACAGAGAGACATTCCTCTAGTACCCTCTGCTTTCTGCCAAGATCCATCTAACGGTAGCTATAATTTCTCTAGTACTACGGCCTCTTCTAAATCCAGCCTGCACATCTGGTAGTTCTCTGTTGACATGTTGCTCTAGTCATTTTTTTATCGTTTTCAACAGAATCTTGCTTGCATGTGATATTAATGATATTGTTCGATACTACTGACAATTATATACCAATAAATTAGCTAAAATGAAATAAAATTTTAGAGGCACAAACTTTTAAAAATGACTCAAGAAGAAACAAAATTTTTTTAAAAACCCTAAAATAAGTAAACATATTAGTAAACAAAGCTTCCCTGAAAAAAAAAAAGGGGGGGCTCAGGCATAAAGGTATTTTCTGAATTCTGCCAAACACTTGCAGAATGCTGTTGTTGTTATTAGCTGCCATTGAGACTTCAATTCATAACGACCTTATGAACAACAGATCTGAACCCTGCCCGATCCTGTGCCATCTTCATCAACTCTGACATACTTGAACCCATTGGTACAGTCACGGTGTCAATCTATTTTGTTGGAGGTCCTCTTCTGTTTCTTTGACCCTCACTTTTCCTCATGTGAAGTCTTTTCAAGGACTAGTCCCTCTTCCCAATGTGCCCAAAGCATATGAGACCAAATTTCATCATTCTTGCCTCTAAGGAGCGCCTTGATTTCACTTCCTCCATGACAGACTTGTTTATTCTTCTCTTACTCCATGGAATGTTCTTTACCAACAATACAATTCAAAGGCAGTTCCTCACAACAAAGGCAACACACAATTCTTCTTCTGTTCTACTTCACAAAGGCGACAAAACAATTCTTCTGTTGTCCTTATTTGTTGTCCAGCTTTCAGATACATAGTGCCAATTCTTCAAAACACATTTCTTTAAAGAGAGAGAACATAAACATTCCCTGACTCATTCTGAGGGACAAGCATTCCCTGAGGCCATTGGTACCTTGATACCAAAATCAGATAAAAACGAAGTAAGAAAATTTTGAATTGCCTTGTTGCCTTGTCAAAAAAAATCAGTTGATTATAAATGTAGGGGGGTATTTCTGTATTTTCTATTCTATTCCATTGATATGTATGGCTTTCCTTATGCTAATTCCATAATGCCATTGTTGTTGTTTTTGTAGTTAGTTTTGTAATTAAGAAAGTAAGATTGGTTTTGGCTAGTCTGGATTTCATTTCGTTTCAGCAGGAATTTTAGGATCGGCTTGTTAGTTCCTTAAAAGAAACTCATTGCTGTTGATCAGGGACTTATAATTGACCCTCCAGCAGTTTTCCAAGGTTGTAATTTGCACAAGAAGAGATTAATGTTGATTTATAATGCATACTGAAGGCTTTGATCTTCTGCAGCAAGTCTTTCAAGTCCTCTTTGCTTTCTCAAGCAAGGTTGTGTCATATATATAACACAGGTTGTTGATAAGTCTTCCTCCAATCCTGATGTCACATTGATATAGTTCAACTCCTTGAATGATTTGCTCAGTATGCAGATTGGGAGGTATGGAGAGAAGAGACAGCCCTGACACACACCTTTCCTAATTTTAAACCATGTTCCTTTGTTCGGTTTAGACAGATGCTTTTGGGCCTACATATAGGCTTCCCATGAGCATACAATTAAGTGTCCTTGGATTCTCATTCTTCTCATGTTATCCATAATTAGATATGATCTGCTCAGCCAAATGCCTTTGCATAGTCAGAGAAACACAAGTAAACATATTTCACGGATTCTCCACTTTCAGTCAAGATCCATCTGACACCAGAAATTATATCCCTCATAAATCATAGGTCAAGTTTGTGATATATGAATTATAGTTCAATAAAGCCATTGTAAAAAATGCAAATATCTTTGAAGATTAAATAAATTAATATTATGACAAATTAACACCATGCAAACATTTTCTTTTTAACTTTTTATTATGCTTTGAGTGAATGTTTATTGGGCAAATTGGTTTTCCGTTTAATCTTTCATACATATTTTTTTTCTGTGGCATTAATTACAGTCCCAGCATTATAACCTCATTCTTACCACTTCCTCCCTGTGGTTCTTATTTCCAGTCATCCTTCTGTTTTCTCCCTTCCTCCTTTCTGAGTTTATTCTTAAGTAAATGATCCTTTTTTATCTTCTTTGGTTGATTGTTCTGAGAGTTAGTACCTTCCTGCTATGAGTATTGTTCACCTTATATAAGCTTATCTGTTTGACTAAAAGTTAGGCACAGAGATGAGTTTAGTGGTGACTAAGGACTGCAATCTCAGGGATTCTCTGTCTCTTTTCGACCCACAAACCTGGATATTTTTATGATTTTGAGTTTGGTTGCATAGGCAAATATTTTCAATATGTTACAAGAAAGAAAAATCTAATGAGATAGAAAGTTGTTTAGGATATGATTATAGGCAGGGAAACAATATCAAACTGTAATCTCAACCATATTAAGATACAACTACGAGAAAAAAAACTAGAAACAACTAGTGATATCTTTTATCCATGAAATGATCATAGGTAATTCTTATTTTATTCTTTAGATCTTCATAGTTCCCACATTTGCTCAAAGGAACAGCATGGGAGAAGGCGTTAGCAGACTTTCTACCTGAGCAGGGCTTGAAAGGTGCCGAGATTTGAAATAAAAGGCAGATGTGTTCTGGGTAGAGGACTTTTAGTCTCTGTAAGAGGATGAGAGCAGAGGGGGTGACTGGGACAGGTGGGCATCTGGCTGGAAAGGACTTCCTGAGCCTTATGTAGATTTGGTGTTTTAATTGTGATTTTAATGAAAGTTTACAGAAAAATTGGATTTTCATTTATTCATTCATTGTTGTGTCTTCTCCTCCCTGTCCCCTGACCCAGTTCAAATTTTTAAAAAAATATTTATTCATTGTTGCATAATTTCCTCCCTCCACCTTCTGCCCACCCCCACCCCCAGTCCTCTTTGCTATGCACCTCTTATTCTGAACTGTTGTCATACTAATAATGCCTAATCATATATCCTTTTAAACAGTTCTTCCTTCATCTGTTCCAGTGTAGACTTTAATGGATAGCAGGGAGGTCTTTGAAGGTTAGGTTTGGGGTTTGTGGGAGTTAATGCAGGGAGGAGAGCAGAGAGCCCATTGCTTAGATCAGAGACATTGGAAACACTGTTAAGGAGCACATAAAGGAGAGACGAGGGCAGCCCTGAAGAAACCATTGTCACCTATGAACGCCAGAGGAGGTTTCTAACCATGGTTCCTGTAGTCATGCAACTGACCCACTTATTGCCCCAAATGGTTTCAGCTTCAGAGGAGAGGTGTAGCGTGGAGATTTCTAGGGGGTGACTCTTACAGCACTCCTTCCTACAGCTCTTCCCAGGAAAAGTTAGGGAAGAGAGAACGGGCTGGATATCAGTATGCCCCCAGCTCACGTGTACCAAGAAGAGATGACTATGAGAGAAGAGACAAATGTGTAGCTCTAACTGTCCGTTTGTCCATTTGCCCCTTCAACCATTCATCCATCCTTTTCTGCATTTTTCCCTCCACCCATCCACCCACCCTTTTAACTATCTATTCATTCATCCATCCATCCACTAATTCATTCACAAACATAGAGCTCCAACTCTGCTCTTAGAGGGTAGGTCCCGTGATTCTTGCCTTTCAGAGCTCACAATGCAGGGAAGCCACCAGGTCACATGTCAGGGCTCTGCTGAGGCCTGAACTAAGTGCTTTACCCAAGGGTCTGGAAAGATTCCAGCATGGAACGGCTCAGGCTGTGCAGATGCTCCAGTAGTCATTTAGTGCACATCAAATCTCCCACGAAGCAGACCAAAATGCCCTTGACAGGCTTCCTCTCCACCCAGGCTGCAGCTGGAGAGTGTGGATCTCCATGGCTCCGCTCAGACCACGCCAGGAGGCCAGGCTTCCTGGAATGCACATCTTTCTCGAAATTCCATTGTAACCAGTTTTATTTAAGGCTTTGGGGAGGAGAAGGAAGCCTGTGCTGGATAATGCTTTCGTTTTACTTCCCTGAGTCTCATGCTGCCTGGGAGGCATTAGCACCTTTCTTGTGATTTGACTAATTCTCAGCGTGTCACCCGATTGCTTGGGTTACATGCTAATAAGAAGTGGCAGAGCCAAGAGTTTGAACCCATACCTATTTGTTCTTTCTCTAATATGCAGCTCTGTTTTGTGAATCATTCACAGAGCCATCCATATAAACCAGCTGTGTGCACAGATGCTGTTTAATCATTAGAGAAGCTAAGTGGCTTTGACACGGTCATGGGGTTAGAATAGGGAGAATGTGGCATGAACCCTGATGAAAGGTCTCTCCCTCCCCTGGGTATTCAGCCCACATCTTCACTCGCTGTGCCATCTTGCACTTGACCACAGCCTCCCGGTGTGTCCACGGTATGCATAAAACTGCGAGCATTCGCCTTCAAATCATTGTTTCGCTCTCCTTACCTCTCTTGCATTCTCAATAAATTCCTGATCACTTAGTGCCATCCGTTTGGCATTTCACCACCCAGAAGAACTTGGAGCCATCTGCAGACTTGGAAAGTTCATGCTGTTCTTCCAGGAAATAAACTTCGTGTTATATAAGGTGGAAGCCAGCACGTCCTCACAGGAGAGTCAGGGAGCTGCGAGGAACGCTGTCGCGCCAACCTGCGGTTTCCTATCCAGTCTGGGTCCAAAATCGCCTTGCACCTGTATTTTTAGGCATGTTTCTTTGCAAAGATTTATCAAAAGACTTAAAACCTGTCTAAATCTACCCTATTGCCATGTCTTTGATGGCTGTTTGGTGTTCTGTGAAGAGGTTTCTTAGAACTACCTTTTTCCTAACAGAGTTTGAGGCAGGCCTCTCTGTCTGCCCTTCTCTGTGTTTATATGTGAAGGAGGTTGTTTGCTTGATTGGTTAGTGGATGGGCATCGTCTGTGTGTATGTAACTCTCTGTGGAACCAGACCCACTCCCTCAGGGCCTCTCCCCAGAGTAACCTGCTGTGTTTCCTCCCCCATTAAAGGGTTGCCTCCTCCACTCCACCATGCTTTTATTTTTATTAGCTTCATGGAGTTATCCCTACTCCTCATGACCCCTGTGCCATGAGATCAGTAGGGTTTCCTTTGGCTGATATTTGGAAGTAAATCAGCAGACCTTTCTTCCTACTTGGTCTTGGTCTGCAAGTTCAGCTGAGACGTGTTCAGAATCCTAGCAGTAAACCAGTCTTTACTGGTAAAGAACCAGATGTAGGTCTCCCACAAGGAAGAAGAGAATTCTGTCACTGAGCCTTGATTGCCTTCCTTGTTCATCCAGGCTTGGTGGGTTTTCTGTTGTTGATGTTCGTTTTGTTTTCTTTTTATTGATATTCTGTTCTTACACATAAAAGAAACTCTGGTGGGGTGATATGTAACAGGTTGAGCTGCTACCTGAAACTTAGGTGTTTCAAATCCACTACTTAGAGGAGACAGATGGGCAGTCTCCTCCTGTTAAGACTTAAAATTCAACATCTATTGCCAGCAAGATGGAACCAACTCATAGCTGACCCTCCAGTGGGTTTTTGGAAACTGTAAGCCTCATGGTATGTTAAGTCTCTGAGCACTGGAGGCTTGAGATGAGCCAGCCTCAACTTAAGTGTTACTGGAATTGGTTTGGTATGGATTATACACAAAGTGTGCCCTACTTTGTGTGTGTAAGTGTGTGAAGAAGTCCTTATAAAATATTGTGATATTTAAAAATGTCATCACCCCAGGATAGTTATTAACATTCAGAGATTCTGCGGAATTGGAATGTATCTTAAGAACCATCAAGTTCAAATGCTTTACAGATAGGGAGACTGAGACTCTTTGGAAGCTCAGATTATTCTTTCTCTCATAAAGATCTGTGTGGTCGGGGGTGAGACAAGCGAGGGAATGATTGTGGGACAGGGTGACAGGTGGTATCACTGTGTGTAAGCAGACAAAGCCAACTAACTGAGCCAGGGGCAGAGGGACATTTGGAGAGGAGGTGACATTCTGGGTGGGGACCTACTGGCCTGAACCTTGGTGCTGGGTTCCTGCCCAGTGCTCTGTCTGCTCCACGGACGGCCCTGGCTCTCCTCTCTCATTGGAAGGGGCTTTCCCATACCCCCTCAGGGAGAATCTTTTGGAGGTTCCTCCCCCAAGCGACTGCCACATGACAGTCATTTCTTTCCCAGGGTTTCCTCTTCTACCTCTACTCTCTGCTCTCAAGTTTGCCATGTGCTTCCAGACTGCCCCAGGGAACAGCCTGGTGGTGAGAGGGGCCTCACATGAACCCACAGCAGAGGCTGTGCATGGCTTATCTATCAGTTCCCTCAGACTTCAGTTGTCTGGGTTCAGCTTCCTGATTTTCACTGTAGCTTTCAACCCGCTCGCTCACCAGCTTTCTTTAAATCAACTTGCTTTCTCTCTTTCTTTAAATCAACTCTAAGAGGAAGCTTAACAGCTTATTTACCACAGGAAATGGAAAGCTAGTGTCAGATGCTAGAAATAGAAGGTGCTCATGAGGAGAAAACAAAACTATTGCACCAAATTCTAGCTCTGCACGGGGTGGGGTTGGGAGTGGGGGCTGACAGAAAGCGCTGAGCCTGAGTTCTTCTCTCTTATCTTGAAACTGGGGATTAGCTAGTGTTCAAGGGGCGTTTAAGTCTTACCAGAACCTAAGGGAGGCTTTCTCTTCTACTCTGAGGGTTGAGTGTTGATGGAATGGGGACCACGTGCTTTTTCCATGTGTGTTTTCATGCCATTTAAAGGCTGTGTCACCTTCATTCACCCCAAGCACCACCAGCTGCTGCCATCTTACAAGATTAAACACTCAGGTCCTGTCTCCCAGAAACCTGTGCATGCATCCTACCAGCTGAAAAATGCACGGGGTGAGTGTCTTTCCACCAAGTTGAGAGACGGGCTAGCTTGCTTTGACTGGAGTTTGTTGTGATATGTATAGACAAAGCCTGGTTGTGCAGAGGCTAAACACTCAGCCGCTAACCCAAAGGTTGGCAGTTCAAGCCCATCAGATGCCCGGTGGGAGGAAGATGTGGCAATCTGCTTCTGTAAATATTCCCTTTCTGTCTCTTTCTCTCTCTTACTGCCATTGAGTTGGTTCTGACTCATAGCTAACCCTTGACTGGTGTGAGGCTATAAATCTCACAGAGACCATTCATCTTTCTCCCGTGGAACAGCTAATGGATTTGAACCCGCAAAGCAGCTTTGGCTTGGCAGTGCAGCTTTCTACAGACCATCCCACCAGAGCCCCCCCCCCCAAAAAAAAAGATTACAGCTTTGGAAACCCTGACTCTTGCGTGCAGGTCACTGTGATTCAGAATCAACTGAACAGCATTGGATTTGAGGTTCTGGTTTTAAATGTGGGGCCTAGTGGCAAGAAGCTGCGCTGAAATCCTGAAGGCAGGAGGTTCGAGGCCACCAGCTACTCCATGGAAGAAGGATGGGCACTCTCCTCATGTGTGATTAACTGCCTCTGAAAACCCACTGGAGGGTCAGCTATGGGTCATTTCTAACTCAACAACAACAAACACGGTTTCATTTTGTTTCATTATTATAAAAACAATGTGCTGTGGTCATATGGAACATGGACAGCAAGGACATCCCAGGTACATGTCCTCAGATGCATCCACTGTGGTTCGCTGTGAGCCTGGCTGGCGTCTGTGAGGTATAAGGGGAGCAGCTGGAGGTCACATACCCCTCCATCTGCCACCAGCTGACCCAAAGGTGGGCTCCCCACTGCTCAGAACAGAAGCAAACATGGACCATCATGCTGTGTAGTGGCAAAAACACATAAAAGACTGTGCTCAGGGATCATTCATATACGAGTCTGAGTCCAGCTCCTGGGCTTCCCTTTTCTGGACAGCTAGGAGGTGCTTCACTGATGGGTTGAGAGTTGTACCATGTGCTTTTGAGAGGCCACCAGTGATTTCCCAGAAGGCCAGTTCCAGATATTGATCTGGATGCTGGCCTCCGAGGAGCCCTTTGGCATGAAGACCTTCTCAGAGAGGCCAGGGCCTGGCTGGCCTGGAGGAAGACTCCAGGGAGTTATAGACACTGATGAAAAGTCTTCCTGGCCTGGCCTGCTTGATACAGAACTGCCTTGCAATGAAAAATATGTGGTATGCATCTCCACAGCACATGCAATTATTTTAAGGCAGGAGAAGAACACCGTGCTCAGAAGGGTGGAGGGACAGCACAGGGGAAGACGACTCCAGATGAGATGGACTGTACAGTGACTGGGACAATGGGGGTTGGTGTGTCAGAATTAGTGAGACTCGCTCAGGACAGGGCAGGGTTCAGAGCTGCTGTACATAGGGTCACTCTGGGTCACAGGCAACTCAATGGCACATAACAACAACAACATATATTTCTAACTTCATTTGCCTCAAGGGCTCTCTGGTGACATAATCCACTAGGAATTGCACTGCTGACCCACAGATGGTGCCTCACTGGCAGTTCAAATCCACTAGTTGTTCTGCGGGAGAAAGATAGACCGTCTCCTCTCATGTGATTTACAGCTCTGAGTCAGCTCTGGCTCTGTGGCCATGAGTGAGTTGAGGATGTGTGTCAAGCAGTTATCTTTTGGACTTGAGTGGAATTGACAGATACGTTCTGTATACAGGTTACAGGTAGAGGGGAAAGTGTGAAGGAAGCTGATCAAACCTAATTAGAGAAGCCAGCAGAAGGGAGGTAAAAGAAAGGCAGACTTTGAATGGCATGATACACCATCGCAGGACTGACCTGTGGGCTGCTTCATGTACAGCAGACGTGGTAACGACCAGGCATAATTTTGTTCTGTTGCACACAGACTTGCTATGAGTCACGGCCAGCTCAACAGCACCTGACAACAACAAGGCAATCCGTGGTTTCCATTTTGCCCATTATTGCACTTTTGCTAGCTTCTCAGTAGATCTCCATGTTCTTGTCATTTTCTTTTTTTGTTGGAAGCAATGTGTGCTTCCACCGAGTCCATAGGCATCATCATGCTAGATGGAGAAAAGATTGAAACTGGCAATGACTTCATCTTGCTTGGGTCCAGTATCCTTGGTACCAGCAGCCAGGAGATCAGGGCACATATTGCATAGAGAAAGTCTACAGGCAAGGACTTCTTTAACTTCCTGAGGAGCAATAATGTTAGTTTGAGGACTAAGGTGCACCTGATTTAGGCTATGTTCTTTTCAGTCACTTGCTATGCATCTGAGAGCTGGGCAATGACTTAAGAATGACAGAAATAAAAATTTATACCTTTAAACTGTGGTGTTGGAGGAGAAGATGGAATATCTCATAGACTGCCAAAAGAACAAACAGATATGTCTTGCAGAGGGTGCAGCCAGAGTGCTCCTTGGAGGCAAGGATGGTGAAGCTTCATCTCACCAACATTGGGCATGTTACCAGGAGAGGTGATTTCTTGGAGAACGACAACATGCTTGGAACAGTAGAAGGACAGCAAATGAGAAGAATACTCTTAACCAGATGGATTGACACTGTGACTTTAGCAATGGGCTCAAGTGTGTCAGAGATTATGAGGTTGGCACGGGACAGGACAAGGTTTAGGTCTGTTGTTCACAGGGTCATTATGAGTTCTACTCAACTCAAAGGTACCTAATACAAAACAGTATGTGTTTGAGTTAGTGACAATGCTTCTTCTTACGCCTAGTAACCCTGTGGAGTACCATATTGCAGGAAGCCGTTCTGTATCATAAACAGTGCAGCAGAATCACCTCCGTCCCCTGGCCCTGATGTGGTTTTCTCACAGCATTCAATGACATTCAGACTACCTGACTTGTTAAGGATCCTGGTTCCCAAATGAGACACTAAGTTCCAAGCTCCTTGGTTGCAGGGATTGGCCTAGTCCTTCTGTGTCCGAGCCTGCCTCAGTGTTGGCTCTAGTGAGGCCCTCAAGGGCAGAGGGCTGGCCCGGAGCACCTGCTTCCTTCTGCTGCATTGCCATCTAGCAATCTTGGAACTTCTTTCCTCCTGGGCCTCAGATTTTCTGCTATAATTCTCATCACTGTCAAGTTGGAACCGAGTCATAGCCGACCCTCCTTCAGGTTTTCAGAGACATCAAATTATGTAAGAGGAGATGCCCGTCTTTTGGAGCCATTGGTGGATTTGAAACGTGTGTGTTTGGGTTGGCAGCACAATTCTCTACCCACTAGGCCACCAGAATGCCCTTCTGGAAGAAGAAAGATAGCTTTTCTTTTAAACATCAGTGCAGTGAGAAATACTTGGGATTCTTGTATGCACCTGAGCTTCACCCTGAAACGTTACCCTTTTTAATTAGGGACACTACCCTCCTTTTCTTTCCTGTCTTGCCTCTCTCTCCTCTGAGGCCAAACTTCAAGCATAAGCAGCCTCTTTAACAGCCAGCCTGGAGCCTTGTGAGTTCTGTGGGACACTAAGTGGAGATGAGAGGTGGGGAAATGCATGTACAAGGTGTTCTTCTTAACTCCCTTTCTTCAACTTGAGAGCTCAGTTACCACTGCAGTGCTCCCAGGTCAGCCGGCTGGGTAGTCTTTACTGCTATGCTGACTAGGGATTTTGCACTGAAACAAACATGAGGACATAAAGCTAAGTATGACAGAAAGGCCCATGGCTAGCCACAAAGGAGAGCCACAGCAGAGCAACTTCCTCTGTGTGAAAAGCCTACGACAACAGGGAGCTGGTTGAGACGGTACCAGCAGGAGGGCACTAGGCTTTGGTAGTGGTAATGAAAGCTAACTTTACTCAATGTGTCATTTCATTTTCGGTGCCACCCTTGATAATTATTGTGGATGTTACGTAAGAGCATAACAGACTCAGAAACTATCCATAGGTTGCCCTGTGGTGAGTTTTCAGAGGCAGGCAGTTAATTGCACAGGAGGAGATTGTCCATCTTTCTCTGTAGAGCAGCTGGTGGATTTGAACTGCTTGCCTTTCGGTTGGCAGTACAGCTCTTTACCGCTAAGACACCAGAGCTCCCTTTATTCTGCCAGTTCCACAAACTAAGACCATAGTGCTTGCTCAGCAAAACAGAGATAAAAAAGTTTTGGAACCAGCACCAAAGTTTGCTGGCTCCTCCCTGTGCAAGGGATTATGGTAGTGACTCCTGTTGGTTAAAAATCTATGCTGAGTGCTATCCAGAAGCTGAAAAACCCTCACACATTGCTGTCAGATCAGACCAACTCATAGCTGACCCTCCAGTGGGTTTTCCAAGGGTGTAAAGTGCACAGGATGGGCTGCCCATCTTTCTTACATAAAACGTATGGTGGACTGTAAGCACAAAGAAGTACTTTTGAGTTAGCAGCACAACGCTTTATGGACTAGGCCACCAGAGCTGTTCCAAAAAGCCTCCAAAATTGTGTGGTTTAGGCAAGTTAGAGGTTTCTTTTTCTCTCTCAGTTCAGAGGAGAGCAGCTCAAGTTGGTGGGCCACTCCGCTCCACAGTCAGGGGTCCACAAGCTCCTTCCACCTTGCCTCCCCACTCTCCTTGCAGGGAGGTTCACATTCGCACAGCCACAGCTGTGTCATAGCTGTCTCGATGATCACGTTCAGACCACAAGAAGGAACAGTGAAACCATCCATAGCAGGCAAATTACTTTTAAGTAGGTGCCATGGAAACGGCAGAGGTCACCATTGCTCAGATTCCATTGGTGTCATTTAGTCATGTGATCACACAGCCCCGCAAGAGAGGCGGGGCAATAAGGTCTCTATCTGAGCAGCCATCTGTCCAGCAAAATTCTCTTAACTGTGGAAGGAAGGAAGAAAGACTTTTTTGGGTTGGTCATCTTTCAGTCTTCCATTAAAAAAGGAGATAGTTCATGACGCTAATGCAGGTCTATAACAATACAAGGGAATATATGTGGTCATAATTAGCATGTCACATGTCATTAGTCTTCCCTAGCAAGCCACATTACTAATACAAAGGTGATGCCTCTCTGGCTGTTCAAATCCAACTAGAAATCTCCTCCCATCCAATCTATAGCCACTTAAAAACTGGTGGAACGAGAGCTCTAAGTTGGTTCTGACTTGATGGTAATGAGTTTGAGAGTTTTTTGTTTTGGTTTGGTTTTTTTAGTATGAGTTGTTAATTTATTAGTCAAATATTGCATAAGGTTTGTATTATGGTAACAGGAAAATGCGTACAAATGTTCAGAAGGAGAAGGAAAGAGGGGGGCAGAAAAAATGCAAAGGTAGAGAAATCACTGCAATAACAGATGTTGGTGAGTGGAGCGAGGTGAAGGATTGGGAAGTGTTCAGTGGGAACTGGAAAAGATAGGGGGATAATAGGCATAGAGCAATGGTAATTAATGATATAAAATATAATGCATATAACTTATAGTATAAACTACAAGGTATGTGAATAAAATATAGTGGATATGAATGATGGCATAAACGCAAAGCATATGGGCAAATCACAATGTATATAATTTATTATATGCAAACCAATAAAAAAGAAGAAAAAACAAAAATGTATGAAGACCACTGTGTGGTGTTGTTGTTGTTATGTGCCGTTGAGTTGCTTGCGACTCATAGCGACCCTATATACAACAGCCCTAAACTCTGCTCTGTCCTGTGCCAATCGCACTGTCTTTGACACTCCCATCCCGATTACCCCAGTCACTGAATCAATCCACCTCATAGAGGGCCTTCCCCTCCTGCGCTGTCCCTCCACCCTACCAAGCATGATGTCCCTCTCCAAGGACTGGTCCCTCTTTACAACATGTCCAAATTATGTTAGACGGAGCCTCAGAATCCTTGCCTTCAAAGAGCCGCCTGGTTTAATTCTTTCCAGGATGAATCTGTTTGTTTTCCTAGCAGTCCTCAACACTCTTCTCCAGCACCACAGCTCAAAGGCATCAATTCTCCTTCTAACCTCCCTAGTCATTGTCCAACTCTCTGATGCATAACAAGTGATAGCAAAGACTATGGCCTGTATCAGATGCACCTAGTCTCCAGAGAGACATCACTGCTCTTCAGTACTTTGGAGAAGTCCCTAACAGCCGACTTTCCCATGGCAATATGTCTTTTTAATTTCCTGGTTACTGGTTGACTGTGGAGCCAAACAAACTGAAGCTGTGTACAATCTCAGTCTCTTCACCATCCATCCTGATGCTGCCAATTGGTCCAGTGATGAGAATCTTTGTCTTCTTGACGTTGAGCCTCAATCCATATTGGAGGCTGCAGCCCTTGACCCTCTGCAGCAAGAGCTTCAGGTCTTCCTCAGTTTCAGCAAGCAGGGTTGTGTCATCTGCATAACGCAGATTGTTGATAGATCTTCCACCAATCTTGACCCCACATTTCTCTTCAAAGAGCTCAGCCTCCCGGAAATCTGTTCTGAATACAGGTTGAAAAGGTATGGATACAGGACACTTCTCTGAGGTCAGAATAAAAGGAGTGAGGGGGAAAAACAGTTACTGAGGCATTTCCTTGCAGGTACAACCATAGTGAGCAATTCAGAGCTGCTAAGGAACATAGAAGGAGCTCTGCTCTGGTGGCTTCATTGATTACGTATTGTATAGCTAACTGAAAGGTCATAGGTTCCAATCTCCCAGCCCCTCTGTGATAGAAAGATGGGCAGTTTCCTTCCATAAAGATTGGCAGCCTTGGAAACCCAATGTAGGGTCGCTGTGAGTCAAATTGACTATCTGGCAATAGGTTTTTTTGTTTGGGGTGGCATAAATTATAGTTTCTTCCTGTGGCATAGCTGTGGGATATGCCATCACACATGAAAAAGAAAGGAGTTAAAGAGAATTGATTTTTTGTTTCATGTACTGTCACTCATTTATTTATAATTTTTATTCTAAGAAAAAACCTGAGAAGTTTCCCTTGTGTCATTTGTGGTGATAAAAAAAATGCTCACGTGCACCTTCGTCGTCCCCTTCTTGCCCACTGTAAGGGAGGAAGGACAGGCTCAGAGAGCTTCCGTGATGCACCAGAGGTCATGGCTGGTGAGTGATGGAACCAGGGTCAGGAGCTGAGCTTCTCAGTGTCGCAGAGTGGGCAACACATGGATTCAAATCAGGTGGATCCATTTTTATTTCCAATACTCCTCTCCTGGTGAGTCACCTCTTTGAGCGTCCATTTCCTCATCTGTAAAAGATTACTTTTAGGAGTAACTCCCAAGATAATGGCTTCTTGATGTTTTTACATGCTGTCAAATCAGAACCATCTCCTGCCTGACCTCCAGCAGGATTTCAGAGACTGTAAATAAGGAAGAGATTGCCCATCTTACTCCTGTAGATGGATTGATTAAACCATGTGCCTTTGGATTGGCAGCACACCTCCTTACTCACTAGGCTACCAGAACTCCTAAGAGATACTGGCTTCTTATTCTTGTTGCTGGGTTCCATCAAATTGATTACACCTCAGAGCTATCCTATGAACAACAGATCTGAACCCTGTCCTGTCTTGTGCCATCCTCACAATCTCAGACATATTTGAGCCGTTGCTGCAGTCACTGTGTCAATCCATCTGGTTGAGGATGGATTTACTCTCAAAATTTTGCTAACCCTCTACCTTTCCAAGCATGGTGTCCCTAGACAGAGTCAAATGTAGAGTGCATTCCTTAGAGGATGCTGCCTAGAGTTCTTGGTCCCTGGCAATTTGCAGTGTGTTCTTGAGGAGCTCATTGATTGAGAGAACATTGAGGTGTGCCTGCCTGTTCCTCCAGGGCTGGAGTCTTTCTAGTCCTCACTTCATCATGGAAATTCTGGCCCCTTCTCATCCTCACTGGCTTTGGGGACCCCTGGTTCTAGCTCCTCCTGGCTGTGTCCTCAGAGTCCCCCCTGACTGTGTCTGGCTAGACCACATACATCATCTGTGGTCTCAGCTCACTGTGGACGTGCAGACCAACTGTCTTGCCCAGGGTACCAGGGTCTTAACTATCTTTAGAAGGCTTCAGAGCAGAGCCTCTCACATTGGGGAAACTTCTGCATCAGTGAAGAGGGTAGAAAGGAAAAAGCTGGAGCAGAGGAGAGAGAGGAGTCTGGTGTACAAGGAGAGACATTGGCAGCTTTTGGCTGGGTTTGACACAGTGTAAAGATGGCATTAGTGCCAGCACACACACTAGTGGAGAGGCTGGAGCAGGAAAAGTAAATAGGAGGTTGTTGTGGTAATCCGGATCTGGAATAATCAGTGCCTGGGAGTGGTAACTAAAGAGTTGAAAGGAAAATTCAAGCCTGCTGAGCAATGATGAAGGGCCTTTCTGAGGAAAAAAAATTTAGGCTTTCTGTCCAGGGACCGCCTGTGGAAGGGGCAGGAACAGCTCACAAGGGTCAGAAAAGTCAGGTTCCAAACAGGCAGTTAGGAGCTGCAAGTGGCCCAGCTTCTCAGATCAAAACCAAGCCCAAGGCAGCATCTGGGAGTAATATGTTGTCTGTCTGGAGGCTGAGAAGTGACTTTGTGTACCAGTTGGAGTGCCCAGAGGGGGCCAAGAGGTACAGACCTATCTTTTCTCCCTGAAATGCAAGTTTCCTTTGCACTTAAACTCAGACTGTTTTCAGTTGAAAAGACTAAACTTGTCTTAAAACCTGATGGAATCAGTCAAGGCTTAAAATGAACAGCCCCTCTGGGCCAGAATAGTTCTGTGTGGTGGAAACAAAATAAGGGGCTCTGACTGCCTTGAGAAACTGTTGTCTGCTGCCAGAAACAACGGGTGGTGGGGTGAAAGCAGGGTGCAGTGAGTATCTGAGGAGATGTGGTGATGAAAGGCTTTGGTCAATTGTCAGTAATGTTATAAAATAATGTATATGTGAATGATTGTATGAAAAGGAATTTTTTTAAAAAGAAACAACCAGTAAACAGTATTCCAGCCCAGGTGGCCAGGGGCTGTGGGAACCCAGAGGGAAGAGTGGCAAATTCTGATTGAGAGAACTGGAGGGGCTGTTCCAGCCAGAAGGTCCAGTCTGAGCTGAGTGTCCCAGCATGAGCTCTCAGCAGGCAGAGAGCAGGAAAGGGCGTGCCCATTAAGAACCAGCAAGATTGAGAAATTATAGCACATTCACACAATGGAATACAATGCAGCACACAGGAGCAATGATTCTGTAAATTACTACCTAACATGGAAGGGTGTGGAGAGCATTATGCTATGTGAACTCAGTCCCACAGGACAAATACTGTATAAGACCATTATTGTAGAACCAGTACAAGGATCCAAGGTGGGGAGGGGGGGGGTGGTTAATCACAGGGTCACACAGTTTGATGGGTGGAGAGAGGGATGGGTGAAGAAAAGGGGAAAGATCTGGTATGAGAAACAAAATATATGAACTTTATGAATTTTGTATGTAAATCAGTATAAAAGAATTTTTAAAAAGAAAAAAAGAGCCACCAGGAACACTGTCTGGACTGTGCAGAGCAGTTCCCCAGGAGGTGCTCAACCTCATTTGTTGGTAATCAGGGAAATAGGCTTTAAGGGAACAGTGGGATGCATTGTATAACCATTCTGTTGGGAAATACAGTGTCTGACATTGCAAAGTGCTGGTAAGGATACTGGCAAAGAAATACTCCTCTGCTGTAGGTGGGAGTGTAAACTGGTCAAGGTATTTCCGTACCCTATCTAGTGATTCAACAACCAGATATATACCAGATATATATACAAAGCCTCTGAGTACCACCACAGTACACAAGAATATCTCTTGAAATATTGCTGTAATATATGCAAACTGGAAACAGTCCAAATGTTTCTCAATTAGAGGAAGACCACGATATAGAGTATCCATGTAGTGAGATGCTGTCCACCCCCACTGTCACCACCACACTCCTACCAAACGTATTGATGTGAACAGGCATTTTGAACAAAAGAAACATGACCTAGAGAAACATTAAGGATGAGTCTTTTTTCCATACAAATTCAAATACGGGCAAAATCAAGCAGATTCTTGTTCATCTGCCTAGCAAAGAACAATCCAAACCTGTTGCCACTAGGTTGATGTCAACTCATTGAAGACCCCGTGTGTTACAGGGCAGAACAAAGGTGTTTTCTTGGCTATAATATTTAAGGGAGCAGATTGCCAGTCCTTTATTCCACAGTCACCTTAAGTTTGGAGTTAGTTGAACTCAAACAATTTGTGCTGCCCAGAGTCTGTCTATGTGTACACATAGCTCCATTGAGCAATGGAAAAAAGTGAGAGAGCTGGGAATCACAAAAGCCAGGGTAAGTGGTTACATCCTGGGGAATGGCCCGGAGAGGGCACACCTCAGGGGACGTTCGACTTCTTCAGATAAAGGCACATGCATGTGATTGTGATTATCTTACCTGCTCTGATACAGTTTTCTCACTTTTTAATGCATATCACAATGTTACTAATCCTTGCTAATATGGCCACATAACCTTGTTGTCACTGGAATTTAGGCTGGAGTGAGCTGGAGAGGTAGGGTGGGTGTATCCTGAGAAAGTTCACCTGTGCTGTGTAGAGGATTTTTAGTCTCTGTTGTTTTCTAACCTGGAATATCTGTAGATATTAGGGATATTCAGAATGTCCTACAATCTTGTACTAAAATCAGATAACCAACATAAAAGGATCTCAATCTTTTTGCTCGGAGTCTCTGTTTTCAGAATCTTCCTAGCTCAGGAAACAGCTGGTTGGCAGAGCAAAGTTCAGTTGAGCTTTTCCAGAGAAAAGTACTTTGGTTTTTTGTTTGTTTTTTTT
>NW_006399911.1:5792378-5842469 GCF_000299155.1 Elephantulus edwardii | reverse complement strand
AGCATAATGTTCTCCAGAGTCAACCATTTTGAATAATATTGCATGAGTTCCTTGTTTTTTAATGCAGCATAGTATTCCATTGTGCGAATATACCACAGTCCAGAGAAAAGTACTTTGGAGGGTACATTTCTCTTGTTGATGTTGGAAAGATTCTTTGCCTGTAAAAGGGATCTGTGATTAGGTATTATTGTCATGACAGGAGTCCAGAACGAAGGCTGCATAATGGAGTGGACTTGGGGGGAGGGATTGTATAACAATGAAAGAATTTTTCTTTTACTTTTTAAAGAGAAGAGCAAACTGGGGCGGGGGGACAGGGAGAAAAGTACAACAATGAATAACAGGAAATCCAAAGTCTGTAATAATAATTTTAAAAAGTTAAATAAAAAAAGAAGTATAACTGTGGGTCAAGGGGATGCCTTGGCCTATTGCACTGTGACCATCCTCACTTCCAAGCAGCATTCTGGTTGCACTTTTTTTCCAAGACAGTTTTGTTCATTATTTTGGCAGTCTTTGCTACATTCTGTGTTCTTTTCTAAGACCATAATTTAAAGGCATCAATTTTTCAGTCTTCCTTATTCATTGTCCAGAAATCACCTGCATGCGAGATGATTGAAAATATTACAGCTTGGGTTAGGTACTCTTTAATCCTCTAAGAGGTGTCTTTACTTTTTTAATACTTTAAAAAGGTGGTTTGTAGATTTACCCAGTTCAATGCATTATTTGATTTCTTAACCACTGCTTCCATGCGAGTTTATCATGGAATCAAATAAAATGAAATTGTAGATAACTTCAGTCTTTCCTCATATTGTTTATTGGTCTACTTCTGGGAATTTTTGTTTTACTGAAGCTGAAGTACAATCCATACTGAAGGCTATAATCTCTGCTCCTCATCAGTAAGCGGTTTAAGATCTCTTCACTTACGGCAAGCAAGGTTGCGTCACCTGCATATCACAGGTTGTTAATGAGCCTTCCTCCGATCATGATGCCACATTCTTTTTCACAAAATCATGTGATAAATGTTAAAGAAAATGTTTTCCGTGTGTGGTAAATTAGATGGTAAAATGCACCAACCTGTCAGTCTCCCTCTGTTTCGGTCTGGTTGATGCTGGATTTGCTTTTGTACATTTATATGGAAATGCATCTTTCTGTTGTTGGTAATTTTCTAGTTGAATACCTTCAGGGCAGACCCACTTGGGAACCTTATTATCATTACATAGGAGAGAAGTGAACAATCCTAGACATTTTATGACACGTATCATGGGACTTTGGTTCCAGTAAAACCTACTTTATAGGGTTGTTGTTTTTATGTGCCATCAAGTCACTTGTGACTCATGACAACCCTATGTATAACAGCTCTTAACCTTGCTCCATCTTGAGCCTACTCCATTGTCTCTGACCCACCTACCCCATTACCCTAGTCACTGAGTCAATCCATTTTATCCATCGGGTAAGAGTCCTTTAATAGTCTGGAACCAAGATGACTGGTTGCAATCTAAACTCTGCTTGGTGATTCCTCATGCAGTGGGGAGATTTCTTCCCAGATACCTAACTAGAGATGTTTGAAGCTAGACCCCAGTTTAGGTGACCCAGATTTACTAGTGCTACAGGGTTTATTTGAGTTTTGTGTCTATGAAGGACTAAGCCCTAAAAACTCACCTTTGGATACATTCTGTGCTAGAGGCATGATGGTTATACTCCCGGACATGGTGACAGAGCCCTGGAGGAGACTTGGTGCATCAAAGCCACTCAGAATTTGATTTTTTTTTTTTTTTTTTGCAAAGCTGGGCTCAGTCCAAGAATAGAATTATGGTTGCCTTGGGCATGATTCCAAAACAGCTCCCAGGCTCCTGGGGCTGAACAGAAAAGGAAGGTGTGACTGATGTGTCTGTCTGAGTGCCCGAGTGAGGCTAGCGGTCCAAGTGCTGTGCACTTGCCCTCCAACCATCTCCTTCATACCTGCCACGTGCAGGGTGCGATGTTGGGTGCTTTCTAGATGTCCTCTTCATTAAGCCTCCCAGCACCACAAGGAACTGGTGTGGTGCTCTCCTCCAGGAGACAATTATTAAGGTAAATAAAATCTCATACATGGTGGTGAAGCATCTGGAATGAAGGATTCAGAAAATTCATTTTAGTTTTTTACAAAGTAATCAGATAACAGGTAGATTGTTTTTCTTTATGCTTGTCTATATTTTTCTACAGTGACGTGATTTCTTATTAAGCATTCATAATTATATGTGCTGCAGATGGGTGTATTTTTTTTTAAATTTTTTTTATTATTTTTTTGTGCGTGTACCGTCAAATCAGATCTGACTGGTACAGGAGGAGATTGCCCCTCCTTCCCCGGTAGAGCATCTGGTGGATTCGAACCGTGCACCTCTGGGATTGTAGTTGCAGCTTCTTGCCACTAGGCCACCAGAGCTCCCCTAGATGGGTGTATTTTTAAGTTACAAATGTATGGAGATTGGGTAACATGATTTCTTTTTTCCACTTAAAAAATTCAGCAGGAACATTTTCCTTTCCCAATGACATTATTGATAGGAGGTCTAAAGCTTTTGCTCTATTGAGATTGTAAGAATTAAACAGGAACCTCCTCACTTTCAAATACTGGACAGATCTTGACCTTTTTTTATGAAAGGGTAAGTGTTGAAAAATCAGAAATTGGAAAGACTACAGCCCAAAAGAAGAGATGAGACCTTTCTGAGGGTCAGAGAAATACCTTAGGAGATCAAAAGTTTTCAAGTAACTTCTGAGAAGATTCAGAAAGGTTTGGCTTTGATAAAATTAAAACAAGGACGTAAATAAGTGAGTGACTATCGTCTAGAAAGATTCCAGGGGGTACCTGGCTTTCCAGGGAGGGGATATTCAGGATGTACTAAAAGATGAGGGGTAAGGGTGCGGGGATAATTAGAGCCTGTGGGGCTTCTGGCCAAGTACGCAGGTACTCAAAACCATGGTATCCTTTTCACAAAGTTGTCATTATTTGTACTGCAAAAAGAACAAACAAGTCCATCTTGGAGAAGGTGCAACCAGGATGCACCAAGGATGGTGAAAATTTCTCTCATATATTTTGGGTGTATTGTCAGGAGGGGGGGAAAAAAGACATCCTACTTGGAGAAAGTAGAGGGTCAAATAAAAAGAGAAAGACCCCAGGATGGATTGACACTGACTGTAACAATGGACTTGAACAAAACAGGGAAAATAAGGATGTTGCAGGATAGGACCAGGTTCAGATCTATTGTTCTTAGGGTCAGCTCGATGGCAGCCAACAACAACACACACATACGACACTTATTTCCCCCCCCCCATGTTGTAATATCTTTAGTTTGCTCTTGTTGCTGTCAAGTTGGAACTCATAGCTGGTTTCTAGAGGTGGCAAATCACATGGAAGGAGATTGCCCATCTTTTTTTCTGAGAAGCTGCTGGTGGTGGATTCGAACCATCAGAGAGACACTGCCTTTGGGGTAGCAGTGCAGCTCACTAAGGCCTACACCACAGGAGTCTGTCTTTAGTGCACTAGGATTTGTTATCCTAGTACTTTTCCTTTAACCTTCACGTTTCCATTCTGCCAGGGCCGTCTCCTTATCCGCTTCTCTGTAGAACCTGCGGGTGCACACTGAGCCCTCCCTGAGGGGTGGGAGTTGCTGTACCCCCAGAGCCAGGGCAGCTGTGGTTTACACGTGCTGGTTCTGCGCCGACTGCTTTATTTCTGTGAGGGGAGCCTTGTAGTCAGCATGTCGGAGCTGGAAGGGCTCCATGTGGCACACAGCCAAGGGGGCAGAGAGAACACGTTTAGAAGGCCGTCAAAGCCCCTGCTTCCGGATACTGGCCTTACAGGCCACGAGCCCTGGGCCAGATTGCTTGGTCAGTTTTTGGCATAGGAGTGCTCACAGTTTTTGAGAACAAGCCACAGAAAAACTCAAACCCATAGATCAGAAAGCCTGGAGGCATCCTGCCAAGTAACTAATAGGGATCTTTCCAGGTTCAGGTATCCAGAGTCTCCCAAGTACATGTCTTCATAGGGGTTGTTTTGGTGAATGCTGGCATGGATCTGAGGTAGAAGGAAGTCTGGAGTAGGATGATGGGGAGAAACTGGCCATTCTGAGGCATCGCATGTCATCCTCAGAGGCTTCTGTCAGCTGGGTTACTACGCCTGTGTGACAAAGTCTCTGAGGCCCTGACTGTCTGAGGCAGGGGTCAAAACCAGGTGGTGTTGATCTTCTCAACTGACCTCTTTCCCATTACTCCTAATTTTCACTAATCCCTGTCTGTCTAAGTTTAAGATACTTTGTGGTCCACAGTGATGTCTTTCCATCATAATTTTTGTCTATGTGATGGAGATGGAATGAAGTGGATGGATTTAACTGGCCTTGTTGACACAAAGTGATAAAGGTCAGTGGGGGTGGGATGGGGTGGGGGTGGGGGGGGGATGGGGGTGAAGGGCAGGAGCAGAGAGAGAGATTCCACAGATTTGAACTCAGGCAGAGAATGGCTTCTAGGGTGGTGCCATGTATATTAATAGGATGATTCCCCACTGAGGACAGACAAAAGTCAATGGGGACAGTGACAGCAAAGGGAGCTTCCATTAAGGTAAGGAGACAGCCCAGCTGCAAGAGCTTACTGGTGGGATAATTGCCCATATTGATATTTGAGTGTCCTGCTTCCAGCTCCTGGGAGAGTGGGGAAGTGGGGTATAATACATAAAGCACTGAGTGCAGTACAGGGAAAAATTCTCTCTCCTTTTGTTTTTTGGAGAGTGAAGAGATGCCCAGTCATTTCCAATATAAACACCGCAGTAACTAGCTGCAACTATGTAGAATAATGAGGAAATGAAATTTGAACTGTGACAAGACTGTGGCTGCCCTGGGGGGAGTGGCTGCAAATCCTTCTCCCAGAGCTTTCAGATCAGTGAGCCGCTCAAAAATGAAAAGGAAAGAGAAGGGAAGGAGAGAGGAAAGGAGGGAGGATAGGAAGGAAGGAGGGAATGCTCAAAAATGAAAAGGAAAGAGAAGGGAAGGAGAGAGGAAAGGAGGGAGGATAGGAAGGAAGGAGGGAATGAGTGGGGGCTGGAGTGCCTGAGGCAGGTACAGGGTGAGCTCGCAGACTCTCCCAGGGTACTGTTCTTTAAAGTGAACCCAATGAAAACAGGAAAATTGGAAAGTAAATCTCAGTGGTTTTCGCTTTCACACATCTTGTGTGTGTGTATGTGTGTGTGTGTGTGTGTGTGTGTGTGTGTGTGAGATGTGGGAAGCCTTGTGCATTGATAGGAAGTGGAGGAAGAGGCCTCCCAAGATCCTCTGTCATGTTCTATTCATTGCACTTTGGGCATATGGCCCGAGGCATGCTGGGATCTCAGAGAGCGCTCCAGTGGGGAAGAGGAAAGGGGCATTATATGAAAGACCTGAGGTCTTACCTGGATGTAGCCCTGGCAAGGCTGGGGTCACACTGGAGCAGGAGGCAGTGTTGCCAATCATGTGGTAGGACTGAGAGTTAGGTGGTGAGTGGGGAAGATGTTCCGGAGGAAGAGGCCCCCAGATCAGAGAGACATAATGGGAGTGGCAGGAGTTTCAGTGAGTTGGAATCCACTCACCAGCAGTGGGTGGATAATTCCTAGAGAGGACGCTCCCAGCTGCCAGGGTTTGCCTCCCTTCATTTCCTACTCACCTGAAGGGAGGAGAGATCCCTGCACTCTCTTTATAAACTCATCCAAGGAGAATTACCCAAAGGAGAAATGTTAGGATATGGTATAGAAAGAAGTCAGATTTTCTGCCTTCCAAGCCTAGTGTTTATGCGTGATTTTGACTGTTTACCACTCTGTGCTTATTTCCTAACTTACATCATATGACTTTGAAATGAAGTGGTGTTCATGTGGCACCTTTCTGCTCTGGCTTCACTACAGAATAGTCACAGTGCCGGCTCACTCGGCTCACATTCTCCTTCTGTCCCTACCAGCTACTGTGCTTCCCTTTCTCCATTCCAGTGCAGTTTCAGAGGCTCTTCTGATGCCTGTTTTGATCTTTTCTTTCTTCTCTGCTTTGTGGTAACTTTTTGCTTTCTTCATGAATGATGTCCTTTATGTCATTCCACAGCTCGTCTGGTCATTAGTCATTAGTGTTCAATGCATCAAGTCTTTTCTTAAGATGGCATTTCCATACACCCAGGCTCCTGTTGTGAACTTGTTTCCATCTTTGTCACCTTTAATTTAAACCTGCATATGAGTAGTTGGTGGTCTGTTCTACAATCTGCACCTGGACTGGTTTTGATTGCTTACATTGAGCTTCTTAATCATCACTTTCCACATATGTAGTCTGTCTGACGCCTCTGTAGTCCAGCAGGAGAGATCCATGTGTATAGTCGCTATTTATGGCAGGTTTTTAAATGTGTTTACAATGAATAAACCATTCATTGTATATAATTCTATGTATCAAAATGAAAAGAAGCCAAAACCAGGGGGGAAGAATGCTGAGGTAAGAGCTGAACAGAAGATTTCAAAGGAAGACAAAGCAAAGTATTAAAATGAAAAGTGCAAGACGCTGGAGTTAGAAAACCAAAAGGGAAAAACACACTCAGCATTTCTCAATCTGAATGAGCTGAAGAACACATTCAGGCCCAAATTTGCATACTGAAGGATTCTGCAGGCAAAGTCTTTTTTTTTTTCTATAATTATATTTTATTAATTTTCATAAACATTTACAGAGATTTTGGGCTTCCACTCATTCATTGTTGCACTATTCTCTCTACCCTCCTCCCAGTTTGTTCTTGTCCAAATGCCACAGTGCTTGTCAAAGCCAGTTCTGATTAATCTTCTTTGTCAGTGTATCCTTTGCCATTCCCTATCACTCCTCCCTGAGAGAGACTTCACCCTGAGTCATAAGGAAAAGGGGATGGCGTATTCTCTTAGCTACTTCCTGCTGAAAAGGGACGCTGTGGGTTTCAGGGTGAAGATCTTCTCTCACTACTCTAAAGGGCCCCTTTGGCAGTAGGAAACACATAGACTATTATGGAGATTGATTTTGGAATTTAGATGCACTCTTATTGATTGTGCTTGGCTGTACATGTACATATCCTTCAAGATGTATCATGGGGGTGTTGCAACCTAGAAGACACAAATTTGACTAACAAGTTATAAGTACATGAGTCCAAAAATTATGGAAAAGTAAAAGAAAAGATTCTTCATTGTTTTACAAACACTCCCCCAGGTCCCCTCCACCATGCAGCCCTCGCTCTAGTCTCCTGTGATGACAGAAACACCCAGTTACATCTCTCTTTTAGACGGTTCTCTCCCTCCTCTGCTTCAGTGCAGTATACATTATTGAACCCATCTTATTCAGTGTCTCCCTAACCCCAAGGACAGTCCCATTCTACAACAGTGGCATCATGTAATATTTGTCCTTTTGTGACTGGGATATTTCACTCAGCATAATGTTCTCCAGAGTCAACCATTTTGAATAATATTGCATGAGTTCCTTGTTTTTTAATGCAGCATAGTATTCCATTGTGCGAATATACCACAGCTTCTCTAGTGCAGGCAAAGTCTTGAATGATGCAGGAAGCATCAAAAGAAGATGGGAGGAATATACAAAATTTCTGTGCCCAAAAGAATTGTTCTACACTCAAACATTTGAGGAAGTAGCATAAGAACAAGATCATATAGACTGAAGGGAGAGGTCTAAGCTACAGTGATGGTATTGGGGGGGGAAAAATAAGGCCCCAGGGATTGATGAACTATGAATTGAGGTGCTTTAGGAAGTAGGAGCAACCCTGGACATGCTCCCTAGTCCATGCCAACAAGTATGGAAGACTTCTGCCTAACTAATTGACTGGAATTTGTTCCAATTCCCCCAAAAAATGACCTAATGGACTATGGAAGTCATAAGATAGTATAATTAATAGCATTAATGCAAAAACTTATTTTGCATGCAAGCAAAATAGTTCTGAAGATAGTTTAAAAACAAGTGGAAAAGTATAGCAACAAAATCTGCCAGAAATTCAAACTAGAGTCAGAAGAGTTTGTAGCAGAAAGGATATCACTGATAATTGTCAGATGATTCTTGAAAGCAAATAATACAAGAAAGATGTTTGATTGTGTTCCATTGATTAGAAAAGGCATTTAACTATGTTGATCATAACAAGTTATGGCTAACATTGAGAAGAGTGGGAATCTTAGAACACGTAATTACACTAATATGAAACCTGTACACAGACTAAGAAGTAGTTGTCCAAACAGAAAAAAGGACCACTGCGTGGTTTAAAATCAGGAAATGTATGTGTCAGGGATGTATCCTTTCTCCTATTTAATCTGTATGCTGAGCAAATACCATGAAATGCTGTAGGTGAAAAAGAATGTGGCATCAGAATTGAAGGAAGACTCATCAACAACCTGCATTATGCAGATGACACAATCTTGCTTGGAGAAAGTGAAGAAGACTTGAAGTACTTACTATGGAATATCAAAGACTAAAGCCTAAAAAAAAAAGACTAAAGACTTCAATATAAATTAGACCTCAATATCAAGAAAATAAAAATCTCCACTACGGGACCAATAACTAACATTAGGATTGATGGAGAAAAGAGTAAAATTGTCAGCAGTTTCATTTTACTAGGATCTGTAGTCAAAACCCATGGGAACAGCAGTCAGGAAATCAAATGAAATGTTACATTGGGGGAAATCTGCTGTCAAGGACCTCTTCAAGGTTCTGAAGTATAAGGATATAAGTTTAAAGTTTACTCTAGTCTTTTGACCCATGGTTTGTTCCAAACCGTGGTATCTTCCCTTGCTTCCTGTGCATCTGAAAGCTGGACAATGTATAAAAAATAAAAAAAAAAAAGGATAGAGACCTTCATGTGGTGACAGTGAGGAGTATTGACTGCCATGGACTGCCAACAGAACAAACAAATCTGTCACAAAAAGAGATATAACCAGAGTGTCTCTTAGAGGCAAAGATGGGGAAACTTGATGGCACTAATTTTGGCCATATCTGCAGAAGGAACCAGTCCTTGGAGACATCTTACTGGGAAAGTAGAAGGTCGGAGAAAGAAAGATGCTCAACACGGTGAACTGACACAGTGACCACTACACTGGGCTTGAGAATGACAGAGATTGTGAGGTTGGCGCAGGACGGGGCTAGCTTCAGATCTGTTGTACAGAGAGTTGCTGTGAGTCGTTGCCAACTTGATGGCACATAACAACAACAGCAGCCGCCAGCAGTGCGGCCTTAGGAAAGCCATCTTACCTCTTAAAAAAACCCCTCATTGCCATCGAGTTGGAACCAGCTCATAGCTGACCTTCCAGTGGGCTTTTTTGAGGTTGTAAGTCCTATGGGGAGAAATGGTTCATCTTTCTCCTGAGGAGCCACTGGTGTATTTGGACCCCTGGAGAAGTGTGGCATCTGTGTTAGCAGGGCAACTACTTACGGACTATGGAATCAACCCAACTGCATTGAATGAATGGCTTCTATAAAGTCCACCTCTGCTCTACATCTCCTACTCATCCATCAAGAACACAGAGAACCACTCGAGTTCCAACCCCCCTTTCCAGACCTCACTTTTCTCATCAGTAAAATAGAGAAAATAATAGTCCCCTCTCAAGGGTCATTGTGAGGCTGCAATGAGTTTCTATGTTGCACGTTCAGAGCAGTATCTGACCAGAGAAGTGCTTACTGCTCCAGCCCTGGCTGTTAATGCCTAGCTCTGTACCAAGCATGGTGCTGGGTTATTTTCCATAAATTCTCTCAATCGGTCTTCACAGAGACCCTGTGAGGCAGGCATTATTGATGTGCTTTACAAAGGAGAGGGCTATTTCTGGTTCCTCTGTGAAATGCCAAGCCCCTTTCCCATGAGATGTTCCAATTCCGTCTCCCTGCATCCTTCACACTGTGGAGGCCAGCCAGACACTCAGGGGAATCAAAGTCCTCCTGGGACTTTAAAGAGGAGATAAATTTGTATCCCAGCAGAGCCCATGATGTGTCTGCTTTTAGTTAGAGGAAAGGGATCCAACTCACCCTCACCATCCCACATGCAGCCAATGATAGACACGCTGTGTGAATTTTTAAAGCCAGACAGTTTGGCAATGAGGAGTTGAGTAGGTGCAGTGATGAAACAGGTGATCCATCTGAGTGAAGAGACTGTTTTGGGAATGTGGGGGAAATAAGACCCACAGATGCAGGCAGACACCCTGCCTGCATTGGAGGCCAGCAGAAGGCTTTATGGGCAGTCACCAGGGTCACCATCTCACAGCCAGAGTTGTCACCTGAGGGCAGGAACATAGACAATTCCCTTCAGCTGTACTTCTCCTCTCAAGTCTTCCATTGTGGTCTAGTGGTAAGGAGTTGTGCTGCCAACCCAAAGGCACATGGTTCAAATCCACCAGCTGCTCTGTGGGAGAAAGATGGGCATTCTTCTGTGTGATTTATAGCCTCTGAAAACCTGCTGGGCTGATGAGTTCCAATTCTATAGCACTTAACAGCAGCAGCAGCAGCAGCAGCAACAATAACAAGAAGTCTTAGTTTTGCAAATTTTTCTGAGTAAAATGAGCCAAAAACTTCTCTGGTTTGGTTTTTCTGTTACCGGAGCCTGATGTTGCTCAGGAAAGGGCATGCAACAGAAAGCTCACGGTCACCACCATGCAAATGCTATGGGGAAGGCGGGCTCATTTCACACAGCCAGCAGCCTCCTCTGAAGGAAGACAATGGTATTTCCACCCTGGATATGTGCAGACAGGGTTTCATCCAGGGCCTAGAGGTAATGAAGTACCTGGAGGAGAAAGGGGGTCTGTCCTTGTTGGCGATACACTATAATGTATGGCAGCCCATCTCCCTACATCTCTGCACACGTCCACATGGGTCCAGGTGGCTGTGGCTGTGAATGGGTCCCTCCGTGGCATGCGGGTGAGCAGGAGTGCACCAGGTGAGTTGCAAAAGCTCATAGCTCTTAGTGCACCCAGCACGTGTGGTTTCATTGCATCTCTAAGCCCCTGTGAGGGGGCCCAAGGCCCAGAGACACACAGAGGCCCAGGAAGCCGCTCACACAGAGCTGTAACTTGCCTGCCTCTCCCTGCACATGCTGCGAACCCATCTGTGCCGCTGGGGAACACAACTTCACAGCCAACAGCCATGGCGCCTTCTCCATGCCAGGCGAGAACTGAGGTGGTTAGCACACACTCTCATTCCCACCCCTACCCCCCAGTGTTGTGTATGGTGTTAGGATTATCCGCATTTTACAGGTGAGGAAATTGAGACTCAGAGGGTTTAAGTAAAGTTAGCAGTGCATATGCAAAGGAATAAGGAAGGATTTTTTAAGGAAGAGAAATCCATTTCCTTTTATTGGGGTGTGAGTACCCTGGCCCCAGCTTAGAAATTCTGAGGCGCTTTGCAGCAGTCCTCTCCGTGGAAGCTGATGCTGGACTCTAGCCAGGTCTGCACTCGGGGGGCTGGCCCCTGATGGTCATGCCTCCTCCCAGAAGGCTGACTGCTGCAGCCGATAAAGATGCTCCAGGAAAAAGATCTTAGCCAGCTCTTCTGCAACCCAGTTTCTGTCACTGTAGTGTTGTCTCGTCTATATAAATGGCTCTGCTAATTTTCTACTGCAGAATGCCAGAGGGAGGGAGGAGGCAGAGAGTGCTTTATTCATGCCTGCTGGGGGCCTTGCTAATGGGCTTCATCTCTGGCCTCCCTGCCCATTCTCCTTGGCAGACCAGGGATCTCTGGAATGCTGATGTTGGGCCAGGCCACGACCCTGTGCATATCTAATATCAGGTCTCTGACACACAAAAGCTTGGACACTCTTAGCTGCCTGTAAGACTCTGCATGTGCTGCTGCTTGAGAGCGGGTCTCACACACATCCCATCCTCGCTTCATCAGTGTGTTCTAGAAACAGTGATCTCCTCCAGCCCTGGAATTGTTGTTGTGTACTGCCAAGTTGGAACATACCCATAGCTGACCCTCTAGTGAGTTTCCAGAGGCAGGAAATAGCCCACGAGGAGATTGCCCATCTTTCTCCCATAGTGTAGCTGGCAGATTTGAACCATGTGCCTTTGGGTTGGCAGCTCATCTCCTTATCACTCCAGTCCTGGAGAGGTGTTGTTATTAGCTGTCCTCAAGCTGATCCGCATGCATGGTGATCTGTGTACAACGGAATAAAATGTTGCCTGGCCCTGTGCTGTCCTCGTGAGTTCAAGTGGGCTTGAGTCCATGGTCACAGCCTCTGTGCATTCTATGAGCCCTCCCGCCAGGGAGGCTCACTGTCCAGTGTTCTGTTGGACAGTGTTCTGTTATGATCTGTAGCAGATCTCCAGGCTTTTTCTCCTGGTCTTAGTCTGGAAGTTCTACTAAAGGCTGCCCACCATTGGTGACCATGTTGCTTCCAGCATCACAGCAACTTGTAAGCCCCTCAGTACAACAACCTGACAGAGGGTGGTGGGGTCCTGGACTAGCTCCGTTGCCCAGTTCAAGGCACGATTCCGGCACTTCTCATTGTTTAGTCTGGGCTGCGCCTCCCAGCCTCTGGTTCTGCCTCAGCCACCTTCCCTGTGTGCGTGCACCTCTCACAGTAGACAAGCCCATCATCTACCCGTGAGACTGGATGCTGTGGGAGAGCAAGGGAAATGTGGTTTGTCATCCCGTGCTCAGGACATGACCTGCAAGAAGCTCAGAGTTGCTCTATCCAGACCATCTCAGTGGAGGGATGCCAAGATTCACTGCCCCCACTGCCTTTAAGGACTGTGGCTTCCTTGCTGGGTGACAACCAGGGTCCCGCAGCCCAGCACTGTTGGGACACTTCCAGGTCACATGTGGTCAAGAAGGAATCAGATCAAATGTCTGGCTTGGCTTTGCTCTGTGCCCTGACTGTCCCACTCCATGCACAATTACTGTTCTCAGAGCAGAAATGCAGTCCCAGTGGTCTGTAAAACCTGCCATTTCATAGGTTCCAAGGGAGAGGGGACCAGGGGAAATCACATCAGAAGAAGTAGGGTCCACGAAGCTCCTGAATAGGGAAACAAGGAGAAACCCACTCAGTACCTCAGAAGCTTATTCTCAGAATGAAGCTGGGTGTCCAGGTGTGGAGCTGAAAGCTCCTGGCCTGGATATGTGCTGGGTCTGAGCCTCAGGGTGACCAAGTGGCCTCACCTGTGCAGAGGTGGCAGCAGCAGAGGGAGGCAGACTGCTGGTGGGCATCCTTCCAAAACGAATGATGTCATTTGCTCCTCAATCCTTTATGTCTGTAATCTGTGCTTATCCCAGCCTCCCCTGGAGAGAAACAGTACCAGTGTGACTGCAAGATGGCACATCAGAATCACTTTGTCCACCTACAATCAGGAGACGATAAAATAGATAAATGGGACCTTCTAAGAATCAAATCGCTATGCACATCTAAAAACTTCTCCAATAGGGTAAAAAGGGAAACCACAGACTGGGAAAAAATATTTTGTAATGACATGTCAGATAAGGGAATTTATCTAGAATTTATAAAGTACTTGAGCACCATAAGATAAAGGTCAACAACTCAATTGCAAAATGGGCACAGGATATGAACAGACACTTCACCAAAGAAGACATTCAGATGGCCAACAAACATATGAAGAAATGTTCAAAATCCCTAGCTCTTAGAGAGATGCAAATCAAAACAACTATGAGATATCATCTCACCCCATTTAGAATAGCAAAATTTAACAGAACAGCAAGCAACAACTGCTGGTGAGGTGTGGAGAAACTAGAACCCTTATTCACTGTTAGTGGGAGTGTAAAATGGTGAAACCACTATGGAAGGCTGTATGACACTTTCTCAAAAAGTTGCAAATGGAGATACCATTTGACCCAGCAATTCCACTACTAGAAATATACCCCAAAGAAACCATAACTGCCACCCAAGCAGATATATGCACACCCATGTTTATTGCTGTTTTGTTCACAATAGCAAAGAGTTGGAAACAACCCAAGTGTCCATCAACAAACGAATGGATAGAGAAGCTATGGTACATTCATGCAATGGACTACTATGCTGCATTGAAAAACAAGAAACTCATGAATTATTATATAAAATGGGTGACCCTGGAGGACATTATGCTGAGTGAATATCTCAATAACAAAAAGACAAATATGGCATAATGCCACTGTTATAACAATAGGACTGACATGGGGGCTTTGGGGAAACTAAGAAAAGGGGATAAATCATCTACACAACATTGAAACAGATGAGGGAGAGAACTGTATAGAGGAATATATAATGAGGTATTGTTGGCATGACAAGAGTCCAGAATAAGAGCCGTATAGTAAAGTGGTCTGGGGGGGGGGCAACTGTATAACAATGAAAGAACTTTTTTCTCAAAGATAAAAGCAACTTGGGGGGGGAGAGGGGACAGAGAAGAAAATGTGCAACAATGAATGATTGTAAACCCAAGTTCTTTATGAACTTTCATTAAAATCTAATTAAAAAAAAAACTAATTAAAAGAGATTAAATTGCTATGACTATCCCTCATCAGAGCAGCTTTGCCAGTTGCCCTCTCTGGATTTGGGACAGAACAGTGCCTCCCACCTTTGGCTTCTGATGAGAATAACGGGAGCTTTTCCAACTCCAGGGACCCAGGATTCTGTCAGAGCCAATGAAATCAGATCTTCTGGAAGCAGGTCCAATGTTTCAAAGCTCTGGGTGCCTGCAACACATAGCTGAGGGTTGGAATGTGAGACCTTCCATACAGTGTGAGGCCATTTCTGTGCACATGCCACTACCTGGTACAGTAGCAATGCCCAGTGCTATCATCTGGGATCTTAAATGTCCTCTTGGGTGAGGCCACTGGCCTTGGAGAGCAGCTGGCTTCTGTGTGACCCAATCTGTCACTCTTCAGTCCCCATGATTGTAGCTGCATTAGCAAAGCAGACTCAATGCTCCCCCACAACTTTGAGAGTCCCTGAGGTACCCCTTCTAGAAGTGGAGCCTTTCTTTCCCTTCTGGAAGGATGAAAGTGAGGACAATTTTGTGTTGTCCTCTGTGTTCCTCTGGAGCTGAGGGAAGCACAGGAAAGGCAGCCACAAGGATGAGTTCAAGTCTAGGCTTGAAGAGTGTCTAAAAGTCATAGTCTCATGACTCCTCCCAGTCTATCAGACAAGTAAAGCTGGTCTCTTTTGATTTCGAGTTTTGTTCCACATTGTTACCCCACTCTGTCTAAGGCCTTCTGATGTGATCCCTTGCAGAGCCGTCAGTGCTTGCCGGGCACCATCTAGTTTCTACCCTTCACTAACTTGCTGAGTGACTTGGACCATTTCTAAAACTTCTCTGGTTTCACTGTGACCTGAAATACAAAAGTCAAGTCCATCATAGAGGTTGCTGTGTGGGTTAGATCTTAAGTTATTAGGAAGTGCTCACATAGTAAGTGCTCAATAAAGTAGTGGCTATGGCTGTCCTCCTCTTCCTCATGGCCTCTGGCAGAGTCTGGCTAGCCTTCAGCATTTGCTCCTTCCTGAAGGGACTCTATGCCCCCACCACCTCTCAAGATCCTACTGCTAAGAATACAAGTCTTTTGAAGATTGAATATCTAAGTGCCCTCTCATTGGCCCCACCACAGCTAGGCTGACATAGTGGAGAAGGGGACTTGGCTAGTGGAGAAGCAGCGATGCACTGTGGAATGAGTTGCTGTGGGCGTCTTTCCACAGTGGCCAAGCTCCTGGGTCAGGAGCCATAAGAAGCTCTTAGTGTGGCCTCTGCCCTATTTCTTTGTGTTTGAAAACCATATAATTACCATCCTTTCTTTCCTTCTTTTTGCCTCCCTTTATCCTTCCATTCTTTCTTTGTTCAAACAACATTTACAAGTATGTATACCAGAAGATCAAAACAGTGCTAGTCACTGAAGCAGGGGGGCGGGGGGCCAAAAAGAAGTGTCTTTGCTTGCCCTCAAGAAGGTTAGACTTCAGTGAGGGATGCAGAGTGCAATAGTAGCACCTGCTCTTACAGAAGTATTTACAAGCTGTAGAAGCCCAAGCGTTCTGGTAGTCTGTAGAGAGTTGGGCAGCTAACCCAGAGGCAGTGCTTCTCTGGTGGTTCAAATCCACCAGAGGCTTCTAGGGGAGGAAATGGGCAGTCTCCTCTTATGTGATGTAGAGCCTTCTGTGTGAGGAACAGTGTCCTGCAGGTCAGCTATGGGGCGGTTCTAACTCAACAGCAGTGAGAATGTATAGAAGCCCAGGGCTCTGTGGTGGCACGGTCTGTAGCATGTTGCACTGTTAACAAAAAGGCCATGAGTCACCAGCAGTTCAAGTCCACTGGCTCTTCCACAGAAGAAAACTGGCACATCTCCTGCCGTTACTATTTATAGTCTCAGAAACGCGATGGGGAGGACTGCTGTCAGTAGGAAGGGACTTGACAACAGTGAGTTTGATCAAGTATAGAAGGCCAGAGGAAAGGAGAGACTTTCATAGATTTTTTTTAACGCCTGGTAAATCTTCTCAAAGGAGAGAAACCTTACCTCTAGTTCTTGAAGGAAGAGTTGGATTTGCCAGATGGAGAAAGTGGGGGGTGGGGGGCTGGCGGGGAGGAAGACACACATCCCAGTACCTTGTGGGAGAATAAATCTAGAAGTAAAATTATTTTATGCAAAAATGGAAAAAACTGTATGTGAGTTGGGATTCTTCTGGTGGCATGTGACAGAAACCCCAGCTGATCTCAGCCCAGAAAAAGAGAGAAAGGGTGAAGAATGTGGAATTCAGGCCCAGAAGAATACAGGGCTCCATCCAGCACACACCAGGACTGGTAGTGCCCCATTTCCTGGCCTTACCTGGCCCTGTGGTGTGGATCAGCTCAGCTTCCACAGGGTGGCGGGACTGCTGGAACCTCCCAGCCCCACAGTCATGGGCACATGTCTGGTGGGGAAATGCAGATGCCTTCTCTTGGCTGTTTGATGTGCTGGTTAGCTTGGCCACACTCTGACCCAGTCCCTGCAGCCAAGGAACTGGGCCATGCAGATTGGCTCAGCCCAGGTTTTCTGGGCAGCCACAGTGGAGGAAGCTGGTCATCTTTCATCCAGCGCTCCTAACTGTGCTTGTGGTATCCTCACAGATACCCAGGAGGGAGATTGCTATCACTGTTTTATGGGTGAAGAAATGAAGCTTGCTGGGCCTGGGTGTTCTGCCTGAGCCTGCACAGGCAGGGCTAGCATTGAATCTCCCATCTGTCACTCGGAAACCCATTGCCATCAAGTCAGCAACTCATAGTGGCCCCTGCATGTGTCAGAGCAGAACTGTGCTGCTGAAGGTTTTCAGTGGAGCATAATTTTTTTTAATTTGCCAGACCTTTTTTCCTAGGTCCCTCTGGGTAGACTCAAACTGCCAGCCTTTGGGTTAGCAGCTGACTGATTTAGTCATTTGCGCCACCCAGGGTCTTCATGAACCAGAGGTCTAGTAACAGTGAGCCCCTCTTGTTTAACAAGCATATAGACCACATTTATGTTGGTAACTTGGTACTGGTGTTATGAAAATGACTGTCATCTCAGTGGCTCATCCCTTTCCTAACCAAGACCCCCTTCTCGCCTCTTCCAGGGCCCTGGTCTTTGTTTCCCATGGAGCCGGGGAGCACTGTGGCCGCTATGAGGAACTGGCTCAGATGCTGACAGGCCTGGGGCTGCTGGTGTTTGCCCATGACCATGGTAAGTGGCTCAGGGCATGGGTGGTGGCAATCTCACAGCCTCGCTGGGTCTGGCCATGTGGAGAGTTCCTCGTGAGCTGCTTCACCTACTTCCTTCTCCGTTAATAGTTTTCCAATTCCTGTTGTGAAACTGAGACATGACCTTCTCAACTGGAGATTCTAAGTGTGTGAGGGGGAAGGAGAGTGGGTGGAAATAGAGAAGAATGTAAACAAGAAGTCGGTCGACCAGAGTTTCTGTTGAGTCTGGGATTGGACTGAGACTGATGGGAAATCTCAATTAGGACAAACCAAGTTGGGATGTGTTTATGTAAGACCTTGCCCTGGGTCAAGTGATAATCTCATACATTTTGTAAATCACTTTCTGTAGAAAATGGGCCCAGCTTTTCTCCCAGAGGACTTCAAATGGATGTGATGTAGTTGGTTCAAGTACAATTGAAACCCCAGTTTAACCACAAGAGGTTTACAAAGAATTTCAAAGTAAGCAAATAGTAAAAGTCTCAAAAGGCCATGTTGGTGACCTCAAAGACACACACGCGTGTGCTCTTTCACACACACACACACACACACACACACACACATTCAGATACACACCCTGTCACACTTGCACACACTCACACATGCAGATGCACACTCACGTGCATCCCTCGGCCACATAGAAGTTTTCACTTGGTTCTTTGCCACATAACACAATCCATAGTCACCATCAAAATGCAGTATTTATGGCCCAAGTCAGTAAGCAGTTTCTTAATTGCTTTTGTGGCATTCTGTATGGTTGGTAAGATTACCAGTTTAGATAGTTCTTTGCCTCTGGGGCTAAAATTACAAGTTCCTTGTGACTGGAAAATGATTTCTCCAAAGCTACAATGTAGAATTCTATTCACCCTGACCTGAATCCAGAAGTGTACTCTTGTTATATCTGATTTGAAAATAGGTAGTTAAGTGACAGGCTGGGCAGAGGGCCAGGGGTGCAGGGAGAGGGACAGGTGTGGGTGCCCTGTGACTGCAGAGATACCTATGAAGGAGAGGCACTCTTGTTAGCCATCTCATATGCAATTACCTACATATTTGGTTTCCTTCTACCAAGAGCTTGAGACTGTGGACCAGATCTTCCTTCACATGGTTGTGATGTTCTCTTGTGCTTTGCAAATGGTTGAGGTAATTAATGATCAGAAGACTGAGGAATACTGTCTGAGGATTATCCTGGCTTTAACTTCGGTGATTGTATCATTGCTAATATTGGCACTTTCTGTTCTGTGTAAAGGCACTTAAGAGAGGTGTGATTTTTTTTTTTTGGTATTATATTTATCATCATTAAAAATTGCTGCAGTTACCATCACTATGGTCTAGCTGGGAGGGGAGGGAGGGAACTCATGAAAGAAAGCACTTTTTATATCATGCAAATGCTATAGAACTTTAGCTAGAATTCTAGCCAAATATCTGTTTTCTCTCAGTGTCACAATCACCATTTTATCGGTAATCTTGGTCAAATATGTAGGATTAAGCCAACGCTATAACATCTCTTTTGCCTAACTGTGACACTCAGACACATAATAAAAAAGAAGTCTCATTTTTAGAATAAAAGGAAACAAGAAACAGCCCATTTACCATCAGAGCAATACCTAAACATGTGGCCTAGTTCTTTGTGACTTTCTAAGTAGAAAGAGAAAAAGGGGGTTGTGTTAAATTCCTTGATTTATTGACTTCTGCTGACATGTTGGAAATTTCTCTGGCAAGTGCCTGAAGGCAGTATTTTATTGAAGAAATGAGCTCACCTGAATGTGTGTGTGACTTTTGTTGTCTGGAGGGAAATGTGTATGGCTGATTTAGGAGGAAGAAGGATGAGTCTTCTGTGGGTGGAGGGGCAGAACATCAGGTTTGGGATCTTCACCATATTTCCGTCTGGCTGAAAAACGTGTAAGTATCTAGCAAAGGAGAAGTTTGAACCTAGTTGTTCTGGGGCAAAGCCTGTATATTCACATCTTTCCACTGCACTCAAGCCTCAGGGCATGAAAACACATACCTCATCCTTTCCAAGATGATATTGTTTTTGTGTGCTGTCGAGTTGGAACTGACCCGTAGCTGATGCCTCCAGCTGATTTTCAGCGGCTGCAAATCACATGGGAGGAGATAGCCCAACCTCCTCCTGAAAAGCATTTGGTGGATTTGAACCATTCACCTTTGGATTGACAGCACGATGCCTTACCACTAAGCCACCAGCCTTTCCAACTTAACTTTGACATTTAAAGAAAGCAAATTTGAGGAATGTTTGTGTTTTGGGTGTGATTTGAAGTCCATTAAGGATTGCTCACATGAGGCTGGAGAAAACTAACTGCCCAGGACCCGTGTCCACTCTTTTCAACTGGAAATTGCCATCCTTGTGTGTTTTCTGCTGTGTGAACAGCAGCTGTTCATCCTGGGTAGCCATGGATTTCCCCGGCCGCCCCGTGGACAGTACTCACCGCTATGCTATGCCACCTTACAGATCTGGTGTCAAGTGTCACCATCCCACCTACCGGGTGGGCCAGCTGATACTGTCATATCCTGAGATCTGATTATGAGGCTGTGCACGCCGAGTGCCTGGCTGTGTGGTCCCTCCTAGACCTGTTTCAGAAAGCGAAGGTCTGATCACCTGGTATATTGTTTCCCAAAGCAGAGTTGCTGTTATGTGCGGTTAAGTTGGAACCAACATATAACTGACCCTCCAGCAGGCTTTCAGAGACAATATATCATGTTAGAGGAGAGTGCCCATCTTTCTTTCGCAGAGTGGCTGGTGGCTTCGAACCACTAAGCCTTCGGGATCTCCTTTGCCCAAGTGCAGACAGCCCCAAGGTTATGAGGAAGGCATTACAATGCCCCATAGAGCCAGGCTCTATGAACACTGGGTGTGTCCAGCTCTTGGTGGGTCATTCAGTGAATCTCTAAAAGATCATACTGTGTCTGTCAGAAAGACATGAACTCAAGAGGCAAAAGTGCTGGGTTCTCCTTGTTCACTGGTGTTAGCAATGTAAAATGGTGCAACCACTATGGAAGGCAGTATGGCGCTTTCTCAAAAAGTTGCAAATAGAAGTACCATTTGACCCAGCGATTCTACCACTGGAAATATACCCTAAAGAAACCAGAACTGCCACCCATGCAGATATATGCTCACTCATGTTTATCGTGGCTTTGTTCACATAGCAAAGAGGTGGAAACAACTCAAGTGCCCATCAACAAAGGAATGGATAGAGAAGCTGTGGTATATCCACACAATGGAATACTATGCTGCATTGAAAAACAAGGAACTCATTAATATACAAAATGGGTGACCCTGGAGGACATTATGCTGAGTGAAATATTTTAGTCACAAAAGGACATAGTGCCACTGTTGTAAAATGAGACTGAAATCAAAGTTGGGGGAAAACCAAGAGGGGATAAAATATACTGCATTGAAACAGATGAGGGAGAGAACTGTTTAGAAGGAATATATGATTAGGTATTATTGTCTTGACAGGAGTCCAGAATGTAAGCTGCATCCTTGGAGTGGACTGGGGCGGGGGTAGGGATTTGTATAACAGTGAAATAATTTTTTATTTTTTTACTTTTCAAAGAGAAAGCGAACTGAGAGGAGGGGTGGGCAGGGAGGAAAGTGTGCAACAATGAATGAATAGAAATCCAAAATCTCTGTAAACTTTCATTAAAATAATAATTTTTACAAGTGCTGCATTCTTGTCCTGGCTTCATCTCACTACTGTGGTCAAAACTCTGGCCTCCTGTGAAGACAGCATGAATGAAGGATAGAGAAATGCCTTACAAAAGACACGCTGTCTGTGGTGATTATATTACTGGTTTCTAGGACAGATACGTCTGCCTCTGATACTAATTACATTACAATATTTCATTGTTTAAAATGAGATCCTGAGAGGCTGTGGACTGGCTGTTTTTCTCAGTGTACCTGGTAGAATGGCTTGTACTGAGTGGTGCTTAACAACGACCTAATTAAACTTTATTTTCTATCATAATCTTAGAATGTATAGGGGAGAAAAATTGACCCAGGGACTAAGAGCAGGTTGTGAGGATTCTGACTCCTGCCGTGTGTTGAAGGTCCCTCTATGCCAAGTCCTGTAACAGGTATTTGGGGTGCATTCTTTGTTGGTGGCCTGGGGGAAAGAAGTCATGCTGACTATCCTAAGGCACATGGTTTGAATCCACCAGCTGCCTTGTGGGAAAAAGATGGGCAATCTCCTTCCAGGCCATTTAAAGCCACTGAAAAACTGCTAAAAGGTCAGCCAGAAGTTGGTTCTGGTTCAATGAGATGCAACAATAATGAAAAATGAGTATCCTCGTCTCTGTTTAGTAGACAAGAAATCTGAGACTGCATAGCCAAAGATTCTAACCAGGAATACTGATTCCACATCCATTTGTGTTCTACCAACAAACACAGTGCAGTGATGTACGCCGTGAATTTCTATTTCTCCCATGCCACTGGAAGCCAGAACCCAGAGCGCAGGTATCACCCACCATCAGTGAGAACTTAGTCTCTCTTCCTTAGCGTGTGATTCCACCCCTGTGGGCACCAGCCTCGGCCCCACACTCTGAGCAGAAAGAAGAGAGAAACTGCAGAGGGGAAGGAGCAGGGTTCATTTATGCCAGAAAAGCAAACCTCTGCTGGAGACCTTAGCAGATTCCATCTTGCTGGCCAGCGCTGTTTTACATGACTCCCCCCAAGCTTCAAGGAAACCAGGTAAATGTCACTTTCTAATAGGGCATTTGCTGCCCCAGGGGACAAAAAGGAGTTCTATTAGTCGGAAAGAAGTGGAAGATGAACATTACCAGAATTAGTAGTCAACTCTACTCTTGTTACCCACTCTTTCAGGAACACTGTACCTATTTATCCTTTATGTATTTTCTGCATGTAACATAACTGACTCCCAGTGTTTTTTCCTACCTTGTTCATGCTTCTACAGGTTTAAGTGGAAAGGTTATTATTAGCATCATGAATGAACATTGATTAAAGCCCTAATTGCACATAAACTCTGAATTAGCTATTGTACATAGAGACATTTAGCTATTGTCCTGCCTTAGAAATAGTAAGCAGTTCTTTGCTAAGTGCATAGCTTTGCCTTAGTATTTATTATCCTATGTGGAGCTCCAGTGGGATAGCCTGGAACGTGTTGTGTTCCTAACCCAAATGTTGTGTGTCGTTAGTGGTTCAAATCCATAGTGGGCTATTTTGGAGAAAGATGGGCACTCTCCTCTCGTAAAGGACTTACACTCTCAGAAATCTAGTGAATTGAAATAGACGTTGTGGCAGTGAGGTTTTTTAGCATGGCTATTTCTCACTTACCATTAAGGTAGTAAGCTCCTGGCAGACACTAACCATCTTTATGTGTGGGGTGTGTCCATCTTTTCTCTCTCCTGTCACCATTCTCTCACTTTTCTGGGACAGAACAGAGAGTAAAGGCTTCATCAGTGTTGTAAATGAGTGAATAGTTGCTGTCATGTGCCATCTGAACTGACTTGTAGTTGACCCTCCAGCAAGTTTTCAGAGGCAGCAGTTTACATGGGAGGAGACTGTCCATCTTTCTCCCGCAGAGCAGCTGTCAAATTCGAATTGCTTATCTTTACGCAAAGCTGTTCCTTACCCCTAAGCCACCAGCGGGGTTTCCAGTCCAAAAGATATCAGATCCCAGCATTTTAAATATAAATAGTAGAGTAGCCACCACATTAGTGTCTGCCTTAGCAGGGAAACATTAACTCTTAGAACCATCAAGAAGATGGCCACAAGGGAGCTCTGGTGGCCTGGTGGCAAGAAGCTGCACTGCAATCCCAGAGGTAACGCGGTTCAAATCCGCCAGATGCTCTGCTGGAGAAAGAGGGGGCAATCTCCTCCTGTACCAGTCAGATCTGATTTGATGGTACACGCACACAAAATAATAATAAAAATAAAAAAAAAGAAGATGGCCACATGTGATAGGCAAGAGGTGGTGTGTCCAGGGAGCTGGTACGGATGCTGAGTGCCGTGCTGAAACAGAAGGGCCACGGGGTGTCCTGGATCACAGCCTGCATGGGGGTGCGCTGAGGCTTGGCCAGGGACACAGAGGACGCACAGGTCATCTGCAGGGCAGGACGACAGCTGAGTCTCATAGGGTACATGTTGTTGTTGTATACTGTCTATTGAGAACCGAATCATAGCTGATCCCAGTGGGTTTTCAGAGACAGTAAATCATACAGAAGGATTACCTAGAAACTTGCAAAGAGAGAAGAGCATAAAGAGGGACAGAGGATCTCTTTGAAGCAGTAGTTCTCTATCTTGGCTGGTCACTGGACTCATGTGATGAGTTGGAAAAGTACTGTTAGACTGAGTCCCACTCCCAAGACTGATTTCTTTGACCTGCAATGTGGCCTGGCATGGGAGTCTAGCTCTTGGGGAATTTTTATTGGAGTAATATGCATAAGGACCCTTTCTAGCAGATACTCAATACATAGATAGGAGCCACCTCTCATGGTTTAGCTAGGCCCTGATGGATTGATCTTACCCAGAGATGCCTTAGAATGAAGATCTGCTTCTCAAAGCAGGGAGGGACAGGATGGGTATTGGGAAGGACACTCTCTTAGGAAGCACAGGGGTGCACCAGGACAGCTATGGAGGTGCCAGGAGGGAGGACCCAGGGCAGAAGCACAGTGAGGGGGAGGGGGAGCCTGCAGATGGGAAGGAGCTGGCATCAGATCAGGTGGAGACATTAAAGTGGGATTTCTATGACAATCTAAATATAGCACAAGGAAGCCACTGCTGTGCTCCTTGAGCTCCTTGGTTTAACAGCTGCTGGCGGTGACTCATTGGAAACCCCTCGGCCTTCCCTGCATGGAGGACTGGGGGATGTGAGCACAGGAGAGGGGGCGGAGGAGCCAGAGCCTAGCCCTGGTCCTGGCCTGGGTGCATCTCACACCAGAGGCTGATCTGGGAGGCTCATCCCCACAAGTAATTCTCCTAGAAAGCCACCTTCCGACTGTGGACCGTGACAAAGTTAAAAATACATCTTCCAGAGACACTTTCTCTTTATTTACAAAGCCTAAAGGAGCCATCCTCAGCTGATTAACAGTGAATTAATTATCTGCAAATATTTAAGCAAAAGTGTTAGAGGGAGAATTAAAAAAAAAAAGAAGACCCACTCAGCTGTGATGTGTGAGAAGAGGAAGCTTTGAAGGAATGTGTGTGGGTGGCAGTTATGCGTGTTAATCTTTGGGGGGTGGGCCTTCTCCCATCAAAAGAAGAGGCTATTTAGGAACTTCATGGGGAAAGGGATAATCTGTGTGTGTTTTTGTGCAGGAGGGATGGATTTGAGTCCAGGTCCCTTGCTGAACAAATGGTAAAATAGGTTGCCATCAATCATAGTTGTACACTTTTTGTGGGGGATGTTTGGAGCTGTATTAGCAGTTTTTCTTGCCTTGGTAAATATGAGTGAAAACAATGGAGTTGCCCTGCAGCTTCAAGAGCTCATGGGAGCCTCATTCTGAGAATGGCTGCAAAGAACTTACCGTTGAGGTGAAATAAGCAGAGTGGAGGAATTGTGCACCTTCCCAGCCCTGGAGCCCTATGCTGCCCTGTTCCTTCTCCTTCTCTTTCCTGTTCATAGTGAAAGAGCCCTAAACCTTCCGTCTTTGACTTAAATCCGGTTTGTTAGTTTTTTTATTCCATCATTTGCCTCTCGAATGAAATTAAAACCTTCATGAGCCTCGGTTAATGACAGATGGGCCCCTCTTCTCTTTTAATTTGACCTAATTGTTATTAAAAGTAGAAACGATGGAAGCTCTGGTGACTTAGTGGGAGTTTTAGTGACTTAAGGAGCTATGCTGCCAATCTAAAGGTGCATGGTTCAAATCCGCCAACTGCTCCATGGCAGAAAGATGGGCTGTCTTCTCCTGTGCAATTTGTTGCCTCTGAAAACCTGCTGGAGGGTCACCTATGAGTTGGTTCCAACTCCACAGTACATAACAACAACATTATAAGTAATAGTATTGATGTCATGAAGTAACTACGATGGGATATGGTGTGGTAACACGGGTTTTCTGAGTCCAGCGTCATCAGGATTCCCTGGTGGCTGGTTGAAGCAGGACCAGCTCCCTGCACAACTTGATTCACTGGGTCTGCAGAGGCTCAGGACTGCCCACTTCTAGCAGGCCTGCAGGTGACCCTGACGCCCCTGGTCCTGGCGCCACACTTGGGGAACCGCCAGATCATGCAAGTAACAAGTCAAGAGTAACACCCAGCACTTACCAGACTCTCAGTAAGTGACTACAGAATTTGGAAAGCCAGATACTTTAATTACTGAAACTTCTGCCCAAGGATTCCCCTCCCCCTCCAAGGATTTTAAAGGATACTTCCTAAGGGAGGTGAAATTGGGGCAACTGAAAATGGAAAGAGAACACTTCCAGTGAGAAGGAATTTTATTCTTTTATTTTCCATTGTTTACTGAGTGCCCAACTGTGTGCCTGAGGAGACAGTGGTGGTTTGATGGTAGAACACCCTCCTTCCATGAGGGAGACCCAGGTTTGGTTCCCAGCAGTGCACCTCCTGCACCCCTCTGCCCATGTGTCGGTAGTGCTTGTGTGTTACTAGGATGCTAAACAGGTTTCAGTGGAGCTTCTAGACTAAAATAGACTAGGAAGAAAGTCCTGGCAATCTACTTCTAGAAATGAGCCCATGTACACCCTCTGGATCACACTGGGCTGACCTACAACCAATCATGGGGATAGCACAGGACCAGAGTGCTTTTTTATGCTCTACACCAGGTGACAGTGAGTCAGAGACTGACTTGACTGCCACTAACAACGAGTGTGTACTAGAACCACTGTTCTAGGCACATGGAATCCAGGAAAGAACATAGCAAGTGTGGTCTCTGCCCCTAAGGAGACATCATGGGGTGGGAGAAACAAAAAAGAAGCCCTGTATAGTACAGAGAAGAATAGAGTGTGGAGAGTGCGGTAGAGGAGAGAGGCTCAGGGGACATGGTGTTTAATGCTGCCTACTGCGACAAAGGTAGTGGTGGAAGGGGAAAGGGCCAGACAGCGTAAAGGTCCCAAGGAGGGAACTGGCCTGGGCTCCAGGGTCCTGAGGATGGAGTGAAAAGAGATACTGCCAGGGCTGGGCCTGGGCCTGGTATGGAGAAGATGCTGCCTTGGTGCATGGAGTCACTCACACAGGCTCTGAGCAGGACAGCCATGGTCCCATCTCCATTAGTGAGTGACTTCTTTGTCTGGAGGCAGAAAAGGGACTGTAGAGAGAATGTGGAAAATGTGGTTAAGAGTAAGGTGTGGCGACTGGCATGATACTTTGGCTGGGAGAAGGTGGAGGGAGGGAGACACCAGGCCAGAGTTCTCCCAAATCACAAACGTCCATGACATCTATAGGGACAAAGAGGCTTGAACAGAATAGAGAGATTCTTGAGGTAAAATCAGCAAGAGTTGGCAGAAAGAAACAGGAATGATACTAGTAGGACCACTGTGGGCTTAGAATATTCTTGTCATACACAGACAGCATTTGAGTCTCAGAAGTTGACTTCAATCCATGGTTAAATGGACTCACATCCTTGTGCATGGTTTGGGGATTTTTCCACCCAAATCCACATGCCGCAGGCATTACATATGTAAACATTCCTCTGACAGGGCCTCACCAGGCCCTGCTGGCTCAGAGCCCACCTCTATCCACGTCCACTCACTTAGGCCTCTGCTGCCTGCTGGGCCCCCTCCTCCTGCCTGAACAGCACCACCAATCATGAAGATAATAATAGTGCCATTTACTATTCACTGAGCCTGTGTATGATGCTTTTTAGTGTCTTGCATGTCCACACCTTATCTCACTATTTTCTCACCATGAAGCAGGTATTATAAATAATGTCACTTATTTTACAGATGAGGAAATTGAGGCACACAGGGGTTAAGTTACTTGCTCAGGGTCATTGTTGTTGTTTTATGTGTCGTCGAGTCGTTTGCGACTCATAGCGACCCTATGTACAACAGCCCTAAACCGTGCTCTATCCTGTGCCAATCACACTGCCTCTGACACTCCCATCCCAATTATCCCAGTCACTGAATCAATCCACCTCATAGAGGGCCTTCCCCTCCTGCGCTGGCCCTCTACTCTACCCAGCATGATATCCCTCTCTAAAGACCTGTCCCTCCTTACAACATGTCCAAAGTATGTTAGACGAAGCCCCAGAATCCTTGCCTCCAAGGAGTAGCCTTGGTCATAAATCTGCTAATTGGCAGAGCCGGGACTCATTGCTCTTGAGAATTTCACAAATCTAAGATCCAGTCCCAAAAATTTAATTGGTTTGCTTATAATCATTCATATATATATATAATTTTATATATATAATTAATTAATTAATTACTGTTGGTCTATGCCTTATCATCACGCCTTCTCTTCAAGTCTGCATGGAATCTTTCCTATTTCTTCACCCCCCTCCTCCACCCACTAACTTCTGCTATCGTAGTGATTTCCCTCCTTCCCCTTTTCCCCTTCCCTTCTCCTTTTGAATATTTATACATATCTTGCTCAGTTTTCCTTCTGTTTGTATAATAATGATCTTATGCAGTATTTGTCCTTATGTGACTGCATTAGTTCACTCAGCGTAATGCCCTAGGTTCTCCTATGCTATATAGTATTTTATGAAATCATTCATAGTGCTGTATTGTGTTCTTTTGTGGGAATGTGCCACAATTTCCCAGACTATCCATTTGTAGATGGGCATTTAGGCTGTTTCCATTTTCTTGTTCTTGTGAATAACATTACCATGAACATGTTATTGTTGTTATGTGCTGTCGAGTCGCCTGCGACTCATAGTGACTCTCTGTACAACAGCTCTGAAGCCTTCCTTGTCCTATGCCAGTCTCACTGACTCCAACACACCTACCCCGATTGCCCCAGTCACTGTATCAATCCATCTCCGGGGTCTTCCCTTCCGGCACTGTCCCTCCAACGTTCCGAGCATAATGCCCTTCTCCAAGGACTGGTCCCTCCTTACCATGTGCCCAAGGTATGTAAGTCAGAGCTTCAAAATCCTAACCTCCAAGGAGAAACTTGGTTTCACCCTCTCCCAAGATATACTTATTTGTTTTCTTGGTGGTCCATGGTATGGTTAAGACTCTTCTCCAGCACCACAACTCAGAGGCATCAATTCATCTATCATCCATTTGTCTGTTCATGTCTCCATTATGATTTCCTTGGGGTGTATTTCTAGAAGTGGAATTTCTGGATCATATGGGATTTCTATACTCAGCTCTTCTGAGAAATTGCCAAACTGTCTTCCATAATAGTTGCACCATTTTATGATCTTACTAGCCATGCATAAACGTTCCAATCTCTCTGTATACTCTCCAGTATTTCTTGTTCTCCAGGTTGTTTAACTCTGCTACTGCTGCTGGGGTGAGGTGGTATCTCACTATTGTTTTGATTTGCATCTCTCTTCTAGCGATTTTGAGCATTTCTTCATGTGTTTGTTAGTCATCTGAATGTTCTCTTTCGTGAAGAGTCTTTTCATATCTTTGAACCATTTTGTGATTGGGTTATCAGTCTTTTTCTTGTTCACATTCTATGGATTTTTTGGTAAACTTAGTTATGAGACCCTGGTCTGAAATATTGTTGCCAAAAGAAAACCCAAATGTGGTTTTAATTCTTCCCTTTTATAAATAAATGGTCTGTGCTGTGAGCCATGAAATATGGTATTCTGTGTCTGGTCTTTGACAGCAGACAGCTTTGTGCTTGCCACTTAATTCATATGTAACCTTCTGTAAATTTTCTAACCTCTGTTCCTCTTCTTTAACAGTCAGGGGAGGGCTGGCAGGGAGGAAAATGTGCAACAGTGAATGAATGGAAATCCAAGTTCTCGATAAACTTGCATTAAAATCCCAATTTAAAAAATAAAAACCTTCCATAACCTAATTTAAAAAACTAAAATGGGTACAGTGGTGATAATACTCTTCAGTTTTGCTGGGAAATTAAATAAAGCTAGAATCCATTATAAATGTCTATGAATGGTGAGGGTGGTAGGCAGTGGTGGTGATGATGAATGCCGAAAACATGAGCTTTAGAGAAGGCAAAGTATTTCCTAACAAGGCATTTCTTTTCTTTAAGTAATAAACTAAGACTTTGTATTTGAAAGAAAAGAACTCAACAGAAGTCTTTGTCACAAATATTTATGCCACATAGTTTTGCATTCATATTTCCAAGATCCTCCACAATGAACCAGCAAAGCCACTCTCTTCTTTGTGGACACAGTAGAGTCCACATCATGCCTTTCATATAGATTGTTCCCATTCAGCTGAAAAAAGAAATGACGATGGATCAGTTGGGGAATGGCACTGAAATCTACCAGGCACCCTCCAATGCTGAGAAAGTAGGGTGCAAGGAGAGAGGCAATGATATGACACATTCCAAGGAGAAACACAAGATACAAGTAGTTGAAAGGATACAGTCTGTGCATAAAAATATACACAGATGGTAGATACAACAGACACCATGAGAGACCACCCATGACTTGGAGCTCAGTTATTACCTCAGAGGAGCCCCATGGAAACAAGGAAGCAGACATACTTTGAAGAGAAAGTTGTTGTTCTCATATACCACACAGCTGACCCTCCAGTGGGTTTTCAGAGGCTATAAATTGCATGGGAGGAGATTGTTCATCTTTCTCCCGTGGAGCAGTTGGTGGATTAAGAACTGTGAGCCTTTGAGTTGACGACATAACTCCTTACCACTAGGCCACCAGAGCAACCTAGAGAGAAATGAGTGGAACTTAATTAGCCTGGGAGGAGTATATGTAGGGGCACTGGAGAAGAAGGAGCCCAATGTGCCTGGATGAGCAACAGCTGCAGCCCCTCTCGTTCCTCACCCAGCACTGAGACAGGATCACCCAGAGGAAGGTAGCAGATGCTCAGTGTCTGTGCTGCCCTTGTCCACATTCCCAGCCCATGAGGTGGACATTCTTCTAGAAGGGAAACTTTTTTTCCATTCCCTCGGATTAAATAGGCATTTCTGTCTTTTCTGCAGAAAAGACTCCCACCCTCCTCGTTTGACCTCACCTGAGAGGGAACTGTTCAGCTAGAACTGTGGTGGAGGCTTCTCTTTCTCGGTCATTGGGGCCTTCATTTTGATGATGGGAACAGTGACATTTTCACTGTTCTTTTACTTAACTGCTCATTTTTTGTCTTTAAAACCATTCTAAAAGTGGTTGTCATAGAAGGTGCTCTGTGAGCACTGAGTCACTCATATATCAACCAGATACAGTTACTCATCTTAGTTGAAGTGACAAAGCATGTGACTCTTGTGAAGGGTGTCCGTGAGTTTGTAGTCTGAATGCTGATTTAGTATCAGGGCCAGTGGATGATGGGGAAATGCAAGGCCAGCTTTTCTCATTTCAGAGCTGATACAGCTTGATGACTTGCCATCTAGTTCTCTTTCAGAAGGAATTTGCCCCAAGGAAATGTTTATTCATTCAGAATCATTCATATGACTCTTTAGAAGAAAATATTTTTTTCTGTTAAGAAGAAATAGACCTTACTCCACGTCTCAGGAAGCCTCTGAAGTGTTTAAATGAGGCATTTGTGGGAGGAGATTTTTTTAAAAGTCAAGTACTTTTATGTGGGGCTGTATTTTAAAAAGAATAATTCCCGGGAAGGAAACTTCTCAACACTATTTGTTAAAACTGAGAAAAGATGTTTCTGGTTATAAAGTACACGCAGATTGGAGGTGAACTGGTGACATAGACCTCAGGGGCTCAGTGACCTGGCTTCCAGTGCGGCCCTCCACTTAACAGGTAACTAACCCTTCTGTGCCTGGTCTCATTTACAGAGGATGAGAGTTCTTCCAGGCCAGGTATTTAGCTGACTGCCAGCTCACACAGTGAGCTCGGTAATCTTGGTTATGAAGAAGCGACTCTGTATGGGTCTTAGACTTGAGCTTGACAAAGAGAACTCCACCAGTGTAGCTTGCAAAGTTGGAAAGTACGTATGAGTTTACTTACCCCACAGGATCGATTCTAAGAATCCTCAAAGGGCAAGACAACACTTTTATTTATTAGCATTTGCCACACCATAGACCATAGATGACTATCTATGTAAAGAGCTTCCTGTAGAGGCTGGCTCTGCCTGTGTGACTTAGAACAGCCTTGAGGTGCCAGCTGGGGGCTGTTTCGCATAAAGGAGAGTCCAGGGGCACACCCTCACCAGCAGCAGGGGACAGGAGTTGCTACTGGGAGTGCTAGCTGTAGGCAGAGACCCTTGTAGGCACTTTCTCCCTGTATTTCTTTCTGTACAGCACAATTGGCTGAAATGTGTTTATGCCCACTCTCCAGATGGGAGGCCTGCACAGGCCCTGTCTTGTGCTCATCCCCCGCCCTCCAGAGCCTCTCTTCCCCGTAGGCTGAGCTCACTCCTGACCTGATGAGTGGGGAACCTGCTCTGTGCCCCCTCCCTCCGTCATCCTGGCGGGGGCGGAGCCTGCAGCCCTTGTCCTCCCGACTGTGCTTGGTTGGCTGAGAGAAAAGGGGACAGCTGGCCGGGGGAGGTGCTCACTCACCCCAGCTCCCAGGCTTGGGGCGGCCCATGGAGGGGGTTGATGCTCTGTGAGCAGGGTGCAGTGGGGTCGCCAGGGCAACAAATGCAAGATCTGAAAGAAGGGGGTCATGGGAAGAACAGAGGTTAACTCCCTGAAGGTAGGAGCAGGGAGGGTGTAGGCAGCCATTATGGAGAAGGCAACATTGGAGCAGAGACTTATAGTCTAGCTGGAACTTATCAGGCCAAACAAAGTGGGACTGGGACCGAGGGTCCCCTGGGGTTGGGAAAGGGTCTGTGCCACGACCCAGGGCCAGGAAGAGGGCCCTGTGCTCACCAGGCTGTCCAAATGGGAGATGAAATGGTTGTGCTCTAGGGGAGCAAAGGCCACGCATCCACTCCATATCTCTATGAGCAGGAAGAGGCTGAAGAGAAGCCCCCAGGGGCTCGGAGCAGCTGAGGTCTGCTGCCATGAGCCTGTATTGGTTTGGTGACTGGGTGTGAGTGAGTGTTTAAAGGTGCAGGTTATAGGATAAACTTCACAAGGAGAAGAGGAAGGACCCTGGGTACCATGCTGAGAGCGTGGCTTCTTCCCTCCCACACAGCCTTCCAGACAGAACCAGAGTTCCATGGCAAGGCCATGAGGGCCCATACCTGCGTATAACCCAGAGCCACCTCAAAGCTTGCCAAACCTTCCAGAGTGGGGACCTGGGAACCACAGTGGTCTGTGTTTGCCTAGAAGGCATTCAAAGTCTCTATACTCAAAATGCCACCTGGACTTCTTGGCAAAGTGGGGATGGAACAGAGGCACCCTCTGGCCAAGTCATGGTCACAAGGGCAGGTGGTCTTCCCTCACGAGGGAGAAGCTAGTGAGTGGAGCAGGTGGGAGGGAGTAACCAGCGCTGCAGCTGACCACCTGGGCTCCAACTCCATTTCCAGCCAGGGCTGGCTGTGCCTTCCTCTCTTCATCTTCAGAATGATGAAGCGAGCTGCAGCTCAGCAGAGGCCTGTTAGGTTCATGTGGAAGCAGGTCAGTTGCTGGAACAGAGCTAGAAAAGCAGACTGCAACAAAGCAAAACAGCAGCACATGTGCCCCCAGGTCAGGGGCTGCTCCCACCCAGCCAGCTGTCACCATGAGGGTAAGGGGTCCCTGTGGGCTGCTTTTAAGAATCATTATGAAGATCTTGATCAGTGAGTGTCAGAGGTGGCCCCATGCAGCATGTCTGGGCATGCTGGCATGTCTGTCCATGGTGGCTGTTTGCAGTTTCTCAGGACTCAGGGGGCACTGCCAAAGTAGGTTCTGTGATGGATTATCTTCAGGTTTATCTGTCAGGATTATGCTGACAGGACAGCAGAGGTGAGCACCTGGGGAAAGGAAGTCTGAAAAGACAGCTCCCCCTCCTGAGTCCCCCCAGCTTCTCTCCTCATCTGAGGCAACAACCCCAGCATAACAGCTCTAATGGCACCACAGTTCATGTGATGCTGCCTCCCTTAGCTCTTCCCTCATTTGCATGGCTGCCTCCACATCCCACACTGGTGTCCCCATCCCCTCGGGGGTCCCCTGCTTCAGCTCAGCACACCCAGCCCACCAGCAGGAGGCACGAGGGATGGGAACTGTTAGATAAAAGGGTTAAGAACCTCTTGAATGGTTCTAACCCACAAGGATAACATTTACATGTACACCAAATATAACTGTGCACATTTCCATGGAAGATAGCATCCCCTTAAGCACTAGCTTGTCATTGATGTGATAAAGACACTGGCTTATCCATTGTTTTCCTATAAAATATGTCTGGGGTTTTGGGTGGTTTTATTTTATTAATTTTAATGAAAATTTACAGAGACTTAGGGTTTCAATCCATTCATTGTTGCACTTTTCTCCCTGCCCCCTCACATCCCTCCCTAATTCTCTCTTTTTGAAAAGTAAAAGAAAAATTCTTTCATTGTTATATAATCCCTTCCCCCAAGTCCACTCTACTATGCAGCCTTTGTTCTGGACTCCTGTCATGACAATAATACCTAATCACATATCCCTTTTAAACAGTTCTCTCCCTCATCTGTTTCAATGCAGTATACATTCTTTATCCCATCTTTCTTAGTATCCCCCTAACCCGGATGTCAGTCCTGTTTTACAACAGTGGCCCTATGCAATATTTGTTCTTTTGTGACTGAGATATTTCACTCAGCATAATGTCCTCCAGGGTCACCCATTTTGAATAATATTTCATAAATTCCTTGTTTTTCAATACAGCATAGTATTCCATTGTGTGACTATACCAGAGCTTCTCTATCCACTCATTTGTTCATGGGCACTTAGGTTGTTTCCAACTCTTTGCTATTGTGAACAAAGCCACAATAAACATGGGTGTGCATATATCTGCTTGGGTGGCAGTTATGGTTTCTTTAGGGAAAATATGTCTGGTTTTTCAAAGTTCTAAAGAGCAAAGGCAAAAGAAAATGGGCTTTCCCTTTTCCTTTACTGCACAGAGTAGAATTCCTGAGAGATTAGAGTTTGCATTGGAATAAATCAGATGAGAGGAGGGGGCTTGGTATATACAGAAGGTAGTGGAGGTACTGGGAGGACCATATAGACCTGGGCTTAACTTTAGCTTTGCTGTTGACTTTTTGCAAGTTTCTTCACCTCTCTGAGCCTCATTCATTCATGCTATAATTAATGAAGTACCTACCATGAACCTTAGTGATAAGAAACTGCACTGCAATCCCAAAGGCACACAGTTCAAATCCACCTGCTGCTCTGTGGGAAAAGGATGAGCAGTCTCCTCTCATGTGATTTATTCTCTCAGAAAACCCATTGGAGGGTCAGCTGTGGGTCAGTTCTAACTCACCGCCACACGATAATATAAATTAAAAATGTACTTTTGCCTTCAGGTTGGAGACGAAGGTGCACCTGATCTGAGCTATAGTCTTCGCAATTATGTGCTATGCATCAGAGAGTTGGACAGTGAATAGGGATGATAGAAGGAGAATTGATGCCTTTGAGCTGTGGTGCTGGAGAAGAGTGTTTAATATACCATGGATTGCTAGGAGAACAAACAGGTTTGTCCTGGAGAGGGTGAAGTCAGAATGCTCCTTGGAGTCAGGGATTCTCAAGCTTCGTCTGACATACTTTGGGCATGTTGCAAGGAGGGATTGGTCCTTGGGAAAGGACATCATGTTTGGGAGAGTGGAGGGACGGCACAGGAGAGGAAGACCTTTGATGAGATGGATCGATTCTGTGATTGGGGTAGTGGAAATTAGTGCATTTGAGATGGCTAGGTTGGCACAGGATAGAATGGCATTTAGAGCTCTCATATATAGGGTCAATATGAGTGGCAAGCGACTTGATGGCACATAACAACAACAGCAACAACTGGTGTTAGCAATGATATAAACAAAAAGAAAGATTCTATTGCTCAGTGAAAAATAGCCTGAGAAAGTCCAGGCCTGGGGTAATCGTTTCATTGTGTGATCAAGAAACTTGGCCTCTTCTGTATTCCCTGCTTCTCTTCGAGTGTCCAGCCTCAAGTTCTCCTCATAGTCAAAGTAACTACTGGCTCTCTAGTCATCATACCCCGTCCGTATTTCATATAGCAGAAACGGTGCCTATCTCTCCACTCTTCCCTGGGTTTGGAGCAGAGAGAAGCTGACTACGGAGAAGTTGAGAGAAATGAATTGGGAAGCTGGTACATGTGAGTCCAGCTCTCCCTGCTGCTTGATGCAGACTCCTCAGCCAAGGAGACCCCATGCTCTAGTCCCCACCTCCCACAGGTGGGCAGGTTGAAACAGTACTGTTGTCAGGGTACCTGCAAGGGAAGAAAGCCTACTCAGTATGGGCATGGTTCTGCCACTCATTTGACTGCTCCATGCCTCAGTTTCCTCCTCCGTCAAGTTGTTGTTGTTGTTGTTGTTGTTGTTAGGTGCTGTCTAGAATGACTCATGGTGAACCCATGAACAAAAGATATGAACCACATTCTATCCTGCGCCATCCTCACACTTCCTGACACACAAGAGTCCATTGCAGCAGTCACCATATCAGTTCACCTGGTTGAGGGTCTTCCTCTCCTTTGCCGACCCTCCACCCTTCCCAGCATCATGTCGTCCTCCAAGGAATAGCCCCTCCTAGCAACATGCCCAAAGTATGTGAGGTGAACCCTCATCATTCTTGGCTCCAAAGAGCACTCCGGTTGTACCCTCTCCAAGACATATCTGTTTGTTCTTTTAACTGTCCATGGGATATTCAGTGTTCTTTTCCAACAATACAGCTCAAAGGAGTCAATTCTTTTCCTGTCATCTTTACTCATTGTCTAGCTCTCAGATGCAGTTATCAGAAAGACCATGGCCTGAATCAGACGCAGCTTAGTTCTCAAACTGACATCATTACTACTCAATAATTTGGAGAGGTCCCTAACTGCAGATTTTCCCAGTGCAATGCATCTCCTTATTTCCTGACTGCTGGTATCAAGGGTGTTAATTGTGGATCCAAGCAAGATGAAGTTGCTGACAGTTTCAATCTCCTCTCCATCTATCATGATGTTGCCTATCGGTCCAGTGGTAAGAATCTTTGTTTTCTTTACACTGAGATTCAATCCATACCAAAGGCTGCATTCCTTGATCTTCTGCAACAAGTGCTTCAAGTCCTCCTCATTTTCAGCAAGCAAGGTTGTGTCATCTGCATAATGCAGGTTATTGATGAGTCTCCCTCCAATCCTGTGGAGTAGAGGTCACTGACAGACTGTTGTGACAGTATCTAGAGGGAGTCTGAGATACTTGATATACAAGAACCCTCAGCAAGGAGAATTTTTTTCTTTCATATTTTTATTGGTTTGCATATAATCATTCATATACATTGTGTCTCATGCATGTACATTGTGTTTTATACAATCATACATATACATTGTATTTTATATGATTAATTACTACTAATCTCTACCTAGTATCACCCTGTCTTTTCAAGTTCCCATTGAATCTTTCCTATTCAGAGAGGAATTTGTTGGCTTTTTGCTTTGTTTTGTTTTCCTTTGTTTTTTATATTTTTTATTAATTTTAATGAAAGTTTACAGAGACTTTGGATTTTTGGATTTCCATTCATTCATTGTTGCATTTTTCTCGCTGCCACCCCCCACCCGCAGTTTGCTCTTCTCTTTGAAAAATAAAAAATAAAATCCTTGTATACACTCTCTCCCCTGAGTCCATTCCACTATGCAGCCGTCATACTGGACTCCTGTCATGACAATAATACCTAATCATATATCCCTTTCAAGCAGTTCTCTCCCTCATCTGTTTCAATGCAGTATACATTATTTAGTCCCTCTCTTCTTAGTTTCCCTGCAACCCCAATGTCAGTCCTGCTTTACAACAATGGCATTATGTAATATTTGTCCTTTTGTGACTGAGATATTTCACTCAGCATAACATCCTCCACTGTCATCCAATTTATATAATATTTCATGAGTTCTTGTTTTTCAATGCAGCATAGTATTCCATTGTGTGAATATGCCACAGCTTCTCTATCCATTCATTTGTTGATGGGCATTTGGGTTGTTTCCAACTTTTTGTTATTGTGAACAAAGCCACAATAAACATGGGTGTGCATATATCTCTTGGGTGGCAGTTATGTTTCTTTGGGGTATATTCCTAGTGGTACAATTGCTGAGTCAAATGGTATTTCTATTTGCAACTTTTTGAGAAAGTGCCATACTGCCTTCCACAGTGATTGCACCATTGAACACTCCCACCAACAGTGACTAAGAGTTCCAGTTTCTCCACAACCTCGCCAGCATTTGTTGCTTGCTGTTCTGTGTTTGTTCACAATCTGAATGTCTTCTTTGGTGAAGTGTCTGTTCATATTCTGTGCCCATTTTTCAATTGGATTGTTTACTTTTATCTTGTGGTGAGTGAGCAGTTTTTAAATTCTCATCTTGCAGTTGAAGAAATTGAAGCTTGAATGAATGGCAGAGCAGCCTTCGAACACTGGCTTGCAGTCCAGGGTTAGGGTGTGTTTTACTTCTAGTGTGTGTGGATGTAGAGGTGGCACCTTGCTGCCATCAAGTCAGCTCCTGGTCGTGTTGTTATTCTTTTTAAGTGCTGTCAAGTATGACTCATAGTGGCTCTATGAACAGACGACCTGAACCCTTCCCTATCCTGTGCCATCCTCATCATCTCAGACACACTAGAGACCATTTCTGCAGTCCTTGTGTCAATCCATCTCATTGGAGTTCTTGCTCTTTTTCACTGTCCCTCAACCTTTCCAAGCATGGTGTCCCTTCCCAAGGAATAGCCTCGCCTAGCTACATGTTCAAAGTGTGAAAGATAAAGGCTTTGCCATCTTGGCTACCAAGGAGCACTCTGACTGCACTCTTTCCAGGCATATCTATTTATTCTTTTAGTAGTCTATGAGATAGCCAATACTCTTCTCCAGCACCATAACTCAAGGCATCAATTCTTCTTCGGTCATCTTCATTCATTGCCCAGCTCTCTGACAGGCATCCTACCCATAGCAATCCTCATTTTGCCTTATATGGTTATGATGGTGCTACAGTGAGATTTCCTAAAATGAAGACATCTTCTCACTTAATCTGAGCCCTGGCTTGCCCTCAAGGGGCCTAGAAAGCCTGGAGTGAGCTCAGTGTGAACTTTGGCCTGGAGTGTGCAGATCCAAAGGTTCAGTAGTCAGTAGGGGGGTGGCAAGGGAGCCTCTCACAGGTTAAGAGTGGAGGTCTGGGCAGCCACATGCACCAGGGAAAGCTCAGGAGCAGGGTGAAGCCAAGTCCAGAGGAGCAGGGTGTACCCTCCTGAGTGCTTAGATGGCAGCCCCTGTGGTGCTGACACTGCCACCAGCCAGGGGGACCAACCCCAGTGATGACAGCAGCTAGGAGAGCTAACACTTGTCCCAACTTGTCCCATCCCCCACTGCAGCCTGACAGAAAGCCTGTCCTGAGCTGGCTGCTCTTGGAAATGTACACGGAGGCTTGCCAAGAAGGGAGGAAGTGGGGAGAGGTGGCGGTATTTGGGTTGGAGGTGAGTCCAGTATCTCACAGACCAGTTTCCACCCTGTCGGCTGGGAGCCCTCATAGACCCCTTGACTGTGCCTGAGCCTTTCTCATTTCTAGTAGCAATTTTCCCCCCACTGTTTGCTGACTCCATCATCACAACCCTTTTTCACATAAGGAAAATGAGGGTCTAGAGTCTACAACTCCCTGTTGGCAGAGCCAGAACCGTCTACCCTGGAATGTCCAGACCCCTCTACCCTGGAATGTTGTTTGGTGGTTAAAAGAGACGGCGCTGACCAGACACTTAGCCCTTCACAGACCTGTTGCCATTCTCAACCAGTGCTGGTGCCCACCCCCAAGGGGAGGGGACTCAGTAAACAAAAAGATGTCAGCTGAGACACCCACAGGCCAGTGTAGTTTTGTAGTAGGGCAAACAGCAGCCACCTAGTCCCTCAGGGAACACTTGTTACTGTTAGCTGCCATTAAGTCACACCCTACTTGTGGTGACCTTATACACAATGAGATCTGAGAGTTGTGCTCCCTAAAGTTTTTAGTAATAGACCAAGCTTTTCTGCCAAGTTCCCCCAAACCTCTCCAAGCATTGTGTGGTAACATGCAGGTCTCCCCCAGCAGGTGGGAAGTGGCTGTGCTTGAAGTGCCCAGGCCTGGAGTAGAACCTGGGTCTTCAGCATGTCAGTGGTCCAGAGTAAGAGTCACATTATCATCAACGTCTGCTCTGGATGTAGAGGGAAATGTGTCTTCAGTATTTCAAACCTTCCTTTTTCAGAACATTTTCCTAGTCAGAAAAAAAAAAATTCATTGTTAGATGTTGTTAGTTGTTAGAGACCCTATGAAGGGTCTGAGCCCGTCCCTATTCTGTGCCATTCCTATGAAGGGTCTGAGCCCGTCCCTATTCTGTGCCATTCTCATCATCCTTGATATACTCAAGCCCGTTGCTGCAGTCACTGGGTCGATCCATCTGTTGAGGGTCTTCCTTTCTTTTGCTGACCTACCTTTCTAAGCATGATGGCTGAATACACAGTGTGAGGCAGCTCTGTGCCTCTTGACTGCCTTCTTACTGCCCACTGGGGGTTTTGTTTTCTTTTGAAGTTGTTTTGTATTTACTCCTTTAAGCATGATGTCACCCATTTATGTAATGATTCTTGTTTTAGTTATCCAATGCTGCTGTGATAGAGATAACACAAATGGATGGTGTAACCACACAGAAATTTATCCTCTTACCATTTGTTGTTGTTATGTGCAGTTGAGTTGGCTGCAGCTCAAAGCAGCTCAGTGTACAATATCTCAGAACTCTGCCCAATCCTCAGCCAGTCTCACTGTCTCTGACACACCTACTCTCATTACCCCAATTACTGTGTCACTCCATCTCATCCAAGTTCTTCTTCTCCTGTGCTGACCCTTCCAAGCATGATGTCCCTCCTGGACACATGCCCAAAGTATGTGAGATGGAGCTTCAAAATCCTTGCCTCCAAGGAGCAGCCTGATTTCACTCTCTCTAGGACATACCTGTTTGTTCCCTTGGCAGTCCGTTGTGTGTCCAGCAGTCTTCTCCAGTTCCGCAACTCAAAAGTATCAATTCTTCTTAGATGGCTGGAAATCCAACTTCAGGATACAAGCTCTCAGGAAAGGCCCCCCTTTATCTGTCAGTAGTGGCAAAAGTTCTTAGTTCCTTCAGCACCTGGAGATCTGGCATTTGCCAAGACCTTCATGCATTCTGACCTTCTCTTGTGTCAAGGAGTGACATCATGCAGAGATCCAAGTCCCGAAATAGGCATTCCACTCCTGGTGATTATTGGTGGTAGTTAGTGGTACTAAGGGTTGCCTTTGGGGTGACAGCACAGCTAAACCACCAGAATTCCCTTTTTTTTTTTCTACAAAGGACTCTGGAGGAAGGGAGCGAGAGGAAAATTCACCAACAAAGTACTAAGAGCAATTAAAATGAGGGTGATTTCCCTCCTTGGAAAAATATAGCAACTTTAAGGCACATGCTTTTTAGATGAAGATAGGAAAGCTAAAACTCTGTTTAATATAATAAGTCATGTGTTGTGAGCACACAGAACTGTGGGAGGAGAGAAAAGAGGAAGCCTGGAATGAGGATGGTGAGAGACCCCAAAAATACATTTGGCTTTATGTTCAGTGGAGCTCGTGGTGGTGCTGGTTTTGGCAAATCTCCATTTGTTGTCATCTTCCCTTTAAAATGCTCACTAGACCCATGTAAGGTACATATCTTCTGCCTTGAAGAAACTAGACATGTATGCCTACAGATAAACCCCAAGACAGTGAAAACTGTAAACAACCACAAATGCTCAACAGAGAATGAGTTCAATAAACTAAGAGAAGTTTATTCCTCACTATAGCTAAAAAGGAGTTTGACCTTCAGTATTGGCCATGGCAAAATCTCCGACCAGCACCTGCCTATCAGTTTGTCATACAGCCCAGGCTTTTTGTGTTGCTGTGATGTTTAACAGGTTGGAGTTGAACTTCTGAGCTAAGAAGACTTGGAAGGCAGGCCTAACTGTGAATTTCTGAGAATTAGCTGATGAAAACTTCAAGGATCATGGCAGAGCATGGTTTTATTTAATAGTGGAAGATGAGCCTTCTGTGTTGGAGGACACTCAGAATACACGCTGGCCAGAACAGTGCACTCAGACAGATGGACAGCCAGGCTGATGACACGAGACCAGGCGGTGTTGTGTGCTGTTGTGGATGAGGTCCTGGGAGTCGAAACCAACTAACAAAGACAACTGGCAACAATGAGGTCTCCAAGACGTATTGCTAAATGGGGGAAAAAAAGAAAAGAGTCCTGTTTACAGTGGGAAAGGAGACCATAAAACAAAAGCACAGAAGAAAGTGTAGGGAGGAAGGAGGTCTGGAAGAATGTGTAGGAAAAGGTCTAAAACAATACAAAGCACCATGACAGTCAGTGACTCTGCGAGAGCAGTGAGATTGTGTATATTGTTGTTGTTGAGTACCACCAGGTCAAAACTGACCCATAGCTAACCCTCCAGAGGGTATTCAGAGTAAATTTCCCAGAAGGAGTTTGCCCTTCCTTCTCCTGCAAAGCAGATGTTAGATTTCAATCTCGTGCCTTTGGAATTGCAGTGCATCTTCTTATGACCAGGCCCTCAGAGCTCCCTATCTACTCTGTAGACAGTAAGTGATAACAATTTCTTGGAGAGGCTTCTGATGATAACAGTGTTCTGTTCTGAGGATGTCTTGGTGTGCGTAGAGAATTGTCCTGGTGGCTCTCCTCCAGGCTCCCAGAAGCACTGTGTCTCTGTTGGTTGTTGTCAGGTTGGTTATCGTGAGGCCCTCCTTCCCGTCTACCCCCCCCCCCCCGTTCCCCCTGAACTTTGGGACTGCCATGCACACACGCAGTGCTCGTTCGCTCCTCTGTCCTCAGCACCTGGCGGAGTGTCTGGCATGCTGGTCTAGCACATGAAGGTGCCAGCTCCAGTTCCTCCTGCTGCTCCAGAGCAGGTATGGTTGCCGGCTGGTTGTGGAGCTGGGTGATTTTGCTTCCCTGTTGAATTTCTCTATAATATGTGCATTGTTGTTGTTGTTGTGTACCACAGAGTCAGAACTGACCCGTAGCTGGCCTTCTGGCAGATTTTCAGAGGCCGTTAATCGCAAAGGAGGAGACTGCCCATCGTTCTCCTGTGAGCACCTGGTGTCCTCAAACCGTACCATGTTGCCACTAGGTGACCAGAGCTCCTGTATACATTACACACATGTAAAATGTGCTATAATGTAGTGGACTGACACTTCCAAATGGCTTTCCTATCTACTGGCTTTGACTTTTATGACATAACTGTGTAGGTCTATGCCAAAACAAGAATGAGGAAAATAGTGCCTTTTGAATGGGAACGTGCTCACCGCTAATGAGGGGGTTGGCCAGTTTTGCCAGCCTGACAGGCTTAAGTTGAACCAGTTCAGAGGCAGAAAAGGAGACTCTTGTTACATCAAGAAAGCAGTGGAAAGTGCAGCACACCCAGCTGGGTCAATATTCCTTCACGAGACGGACTGGGACTGAGACTAGGTCAGCAGAAGAAGAAGTGGTTGGAGACCCAGAGATCAGTGTGGGACTGAAGTGGAACTGGTACCCACAGAGCCAGGGGACAGGGTCTTTGCCCACTGGGGGGCTGAGGATGAGAAGTGAAGACACCATTATTGGTAGAACTGGCCCAGGACCACAAGGCTGAAGATCAGGGGTCCTGAAGCACACCCAGGAAGCTGTCCTGACTGAAGAATTGCATCCTGCACTGCCATACCCACACCAGCAGCCTTTGTGTGCATATGCATAAGTTATTGTTGTTGTTGTTATGTGCCATCAATTTGCCTAAGACTCTTAGTGAACCAGTGTACATTAGCTCTGAACCCTGCCCTATCCTGAGCCAATCTCATCATCTTCAACAGACCTAATCCCATTTCTCCAGTTACTGAGTCAATCCATCTCATCCTGGGTCTTCCTCTCCTACTTTATCTCTCCACCCTTCCAAATATGACGTTCTTCTCCAAGGACTGTTCCCTCCTGGCCACATGCCCAAAGTATGTGAGACAAAGCCTCTAAATCCTTGCCTCCAGGGAGCAGCCCAGTTTCACCATCTCCAGGACAGGCCTGTTTGTTTGTTTGTTTGTTTATTTATATGGTCCATGGCATATTCAACACTCTTCTCCAGAATCACAACTCAAAGGAAGCGATCTTTCTTCTGTCATACTTACTGTCCAGCTCTCTGATGTATAGCAAGTAATATCAAAGACCTTGGTGTGGATCAGATGCACCTTGGTCTCTAGACTTTAAAAAAAAAAAAAAGGGTGACCTGTTTTTTCTTTCTCTGATAGCAAAATTGTACAAACTTTGGAAAATACAGATAAGTACAAAAATCTTTAACATAGCTTAATCTTACTACCCAGAAGAAACCACTTCCCGTATATGAGTGGGTGAGTGCTAGAATGACAGACCTGGTTCTGCCAACAAAGGAAATAGACTTCTCATATGCAGCCCTTGGAACCCAGCCCCACCTGCCGCTTAGGATGGTGTCCCCAAACTGGTATGTTCCCCTCCCTTACTTCTGCATATTAGATTTGAAGTTGATAAAGTAACAACTCAGTGTGGGCAGAAGTTCAGAGTATTTGCTGATGATCCATGCTGAGCACAGTTACATCTGATTGAAGGAAAGATTAATAGACTTTGAAATGAAGGCAGATTGGGAATAAATGGGTAGGAAAGGGATCATTCATTTTTCATCTTAAAATGAACTTATAACTTCATTTATACGTTCAAAAACACTATATCAAACATGCTATGAAGTTTCTTCCTGCTCTTGTTAATCAAAATACTTAATATGGAATATTTGGTTTATGGCCACATGTCACCATTATTGTTGTGTACCACCAAATTGGAACCAACTCAGAGCTGACCCACCAGTGGATTTTCAGAGACAGTAAACCACACAGAAGGGTATTGTGCAGTTTTCTCCTGCAGATCAGCTTCTGGATTTGAACCACGTGCCTTTGGGATTACGAAGCAACTCCTGACCACTAAGTCATAAAATGTCAAGTGCTTGCTGCATTCCTCGACCCTGGAGCAGTCAAAACTCCTGTGTTGTTTGTACCAAAACAGGCATCACAACAGATAGATTACATAGTTCTTAGTAAGAGAGTAGTGGTATGCTGCAGACGCAGAGACCAGAACAGTCAAATGGCTTTGAGTAGTCAGTGAAACAGACATTCCTCTGTGCTCTGCTTTCAGCCAACATTAGCTATAATATTTCTAGTACCATGGCCTCTTCTAAACCCAGCCTGCACATCTGGCAGTTCTTGGTTGCTGTGCTGTTCCAGTCGTTTCTGGATAATCTTCAGCAGGATATTGCTTGTGTGTGGTAATAGTTATATTGTTCAGTAATTTCGACACTATGTGAGATCCCCCTTTTTTGAAATAGTAATAAGTATAGATCTCTTCCAGTCAGTTGGCCAGATGGTTGTCCTCCAGATTTCTTGGCCTGTTGAGCACATCCAGGGCAGCATATATTTGTTGAAATATGTCATTTGGTGTTCTATCAATTCCTGGGACCTCATTTTTTCCAACTCCTTAAAAGCAGCTTAAACTTCTTCCTTCATCACTGTTGCTCCTTGGTCATAAGTTATTTCATTAAATTTTAGGCAAAATAGCAGCACCATGATAGACAGAGAAGAGATTTAGATTATCAGTTTACTCGGCTCCGCAATCAATACCCTTGGTACCAGTCAGGAAATCAAAAGATGAATTCCATTGGGAAAAATCAGCTTTCAGGGATCTTTCCAGAGTGCTAAAGAGCAACAATGGCAGTCTAGAGACTAAGGTGCACCTGATCCAGGCCATGGTCTTTGCAATTACTTACTATACACCTGAAATCTGGACAATGAATAAAGATGACAGAAGAACTGATGCCTTTGAGTTGTGGTGCTAGAGACTAGTATTGAACATACAAACATACATACTATGGACTGCCAAAAGAACAGGTCTGTCCTGGAGAAGGTGAGGCCAGGTTGTTCCTTGACAGCAAGGATTTTAAAGCTTCTTCTCATATACTTTGGGCATGTTGCCAGAAGGGACTAGTCCTTGGAAAAGGACGTCATACTTGGAAGTCTGGAGGGTCAGCACTGGAAAGGAAAACCCAGGATGAAATGGATTGATACCGTAACTGGGATAATCAGGGTAGATGTGTCAGAAACAGTGAGACTGGCTCAGGATAGGACAGGGTTCAGAGCTATTATACATAGGGTTACTCTGAGTCACAAGAGACTCAACAGCACATAACAACAACAAAGGGAGAGATAGGATGGTGGGCAGGAAGCAAGTCAGGGCAGATCCATTCACGTGTGCAGGAACTCACTGGTAAAGGCTTCATTCTCCCTGGGAAGGAGTCTGGGTTTTCTTGTGTGCTATTAGTGAACAAGGAGAGATGTCAACATTTGTGACTGGCAGCCTGCATTTAGAGCCAGGGTTTCATTTGGGATGTTTCTGTGAGTAGTGGGCGCCTCTTGGCGGTGTAGGACTAAAGCAATTTAAGGCCAGGGTGTGTGTCTGCTTCTTTAGAAATAGAAACAAAAAGCACACCTGTCCTTTCCCAACTGCACTAGTGAGCACCAAAAGTGCAATTGAAAGTTGTTTCATATTTGTTTGAAATTACTTCTTTGAAACTTTTTTCTTTCTCTTTTTTTATTATTTGTGTGTGTGTGTGTGTGTGTGTATATCGTCAAATCAAATCTGACTGGTACAGGAGCATCTGGTGGATTCGAACTGCTAACCTCTGGGATTACTTTTAAGTCTTGTTTTTTCAGAGAATGAATTCCAAATCTTCTTACCGATTCCTTTTTGTTCTCTTGACCATCTTTTTATATGGTGGCCCCTCTTTTGAGGGATCCTAAATGAGCTAGAGGCGACAGAGAACCTGGCCGCTGTCAGGAGCAGCCCGATCCTGCTCCACGGTGGCCTTCCGTCCCTGTGATGTGACTGATTGTCATTTGTTGGAGGGGCCATGTCCTGATGAATGCAGGGGTGGAGCAGGGACCTGTTCTGGGTTCCGTCCCTCAGTGTTTCCTTTGAGATGGATGCTAGGGGCTTGCATAAGTGTTACTGTGGAAGCACTTGTTCCTGGAGGGTCTAAGATGTTACCTCACAAATCAATGTAGAGAGTTGGAATGATACTACTGTGAAGTCTGGGGTGGTACAGTTAACACATCCAGCTGCTCTGTCTATGCAGAATCACCGCTGAAGAATGGCCTGATAATCTACTTCCAGAAAATCAGCCATTGAAAATCCTGTGAAATGATTCTACTCAAACATATATGAGTTGCCATTGGCTTAGTGGCAACTGGTTGCTTACTGGGAACTCAGGGGACACAGAAGATATGGTGTGATAAGATCAGAGTGCTGCGCCCACCGGAGCAGATATGCCAGCCATGCCTCACTGCCACCCTCACCCTCCAGTCCTCCGGGTCCTGCTCTTCACCCCTGTGCTCCCCATCTCTGCCAACTCTGAGCTTTTGCCCTTGCCTCCCTCTATCTGGATGACTTCCCTCGGCCTTGGCCACACCAGCCTTTCTTTGAAATCACAGATCTCACTTCTTCCACAAAGCCTGCCTTCTAAGTCTCTTCCTTAGCATGGCCCAAAGATCTGCCTGTCTACCTCCATGGCCAAGTTCTGCCCTGCCCCCAGCTCCCTCTGTGTGGGGTGTGGGAACACACCCCCTATTCCCTCCTGTGTGTCTCACCTTCCAGCACAGCCCAGCTCTTTGAGGAGCTGAATGAGTGAGTGGCTTACATTGTTGAAGAGCATGAGTTCCAGAGTTAGATGCCTGCGTTACAGCCTGACTCGGTCACTTTTTGTCTGTATGTTCTCAATGGTATTGCTTTCTTTGTTTGTAAAGTGAGGGTCTCTGAAGGGAGTTGACTGATTCAGAGAGCAAAATTAACAAATCCATATAACCCTATTAACCTAGTCTCTGTCTGACACTTAGTTGTTGTTTCTGTGTACCATCGAGTCAGAACTAACCCATAGCTGACCCTCCAGCTGATTTTCAGAGACATTTAATTGCAGAAGAAATTGCCCATCCTTTTTCCACAGAGCAGCTGCAGACTCAAACCGTGTGCCTTCAGGATTGCAGTGCAGCTTCTTGCCAATGGGCCACTAGTAGACCACATTTTGGGTTTGTTTGGTTTTGGGTATTTTTTAAATTTTTTATTATTACTTGAATGAGTTTACAGAGTAAGTTTGATTTCCGTTCAACAACATAAACATTCTGAATCATGACACAGACTGCAGTCCAGTCCTCATGATAAAATAGCACTCTCCCTGCTTCCTCCTTGTAGTTATGGTTTTCACTTTTCTTTCTTATCATTTCCTGCTTTATCTCCAGACAAATACTGCCCTTTTGATCTTGTCTGGTTGGTTCACTGTCCATGGTTTGATTGCAAGCTGATCCACCAGGGGTCATTTCAATTCCATATTTGAAGAATGTCTAACAACAATCATTTTGGGGGCCCAACAGTCTATCAGACCAGGAAGGCTTGTCTTTTTTAATTGTTTTTCATTTTGTTCTACATTTTTCTTCTACTTTGTCCACACTCTCTATCTTGATCCCCTTGAGCGGAGATGGTGGTAGCCAGGCATGGTCTTGTTCTTCCAGGCTCAGGGCTATGGAGTCCAGGGTTCTCAGGGCCCATACGTGCTCTGTATTAATTGTTCCTACACTTTTTTTTAGAGTATTAGTTTAATTTTTATTGTATATTATAAGCAATTAAAAACCCCTCAACTAGCAAGTACATTTAAAAATAATGAAATTTCAAAGTTGTTAACAATTTCCAACTTCTAATTGGGAGTTCTAGTGACCTAGTGGCAAGAAGCTGCACTGTAATCCTAAAAGCATATGGTTTGAAGCCATTAGCTGCTCTGCTAAAGAAGGATGAACACTCTCCACCATGTGACTTAACTGCCTCTGAAAACCCACCAGAGGGTCAGCTATGGGTTGATTCTGACTCGGCAGTACACAACAACATAACATACATTTTTTACTGTCTTCACTGACATCAGGAAGTGATTCACCTTAGGGGCTCACAAGTGCCCTCCCTGTCCCCGTTCTTAACTCTTTCACTTACTCTTTTTGGTTTTCTGTTCTTGTGATGTGAATTTGAAAGTTTACAGAGAAAATGGGTTTTCATTCAACCATTCCTACAGATTCTCTTCAGCCAACGTACCAGCAAACAAAGAGAGCGGATAAGAAGGAGAATTCTGGAACCCTGAGTACAAAGTCAAATAAGCTTCTTATTGATATGTGTCATTGAGTTGGCTAAGAGTTATGATAACCCTGTGAGCAGCAGACGGCCCTGTCCTCAATCATCCCCACAATCCCTGGCATGTGTGTGCCCGTTGTCACAGTCTCTGTGTCAATCTTTCTCTTCCCTCTGTCTTTCCTAGCATGATGTCTTTTTCCAAGCACTGGCCCTTCCTGATAGAATACCCAGGAACCAGAAGCATCAGCCTGTAAAGTGAGGGAAACAGCAATGTAAAACTAGAGAATAAGAACTGTAGTTACAGAACTTCTAAGTGGAGAGGAAAGCAATTTTAAAATAAATGAACTGTGGGGATAAGAAAGTAACTTACAGGGTAACCTCCAAGAAAACTAATAACCCTTCTCGTCAAAATGATAAAGAAACCATTCCTAAAGACAGAAAACACTAAAAAAAGGCAATGAAGGAGGTAATAAAAGCAACATGAATTCAGAAAAGGAGATGGAACACAGAAATTAACAACACCACAAAATAGAGTGCAGCAAAATGACAGCAGTAAAACAATACCTACCAATAATTACACTGAATGTGAATAAATTAAATGCACCAGTCATGAGTGAGAACTAACAGAATGGGTAAGAAAGCATGACTCAACAAAATGCCGTCTACAGGGGGTACACCATGGACACAAGGATAAAAATAGACTGAAAACCAAATTGGAGAAAAGAGTAATATCAAGTCATGGCAACTAGAAAAGAACATTAATGGTAATATTAATTTCTGATAAAATAAATGCAAGGCAAATACAGCATAAGAGATGAGAAAGGCCATTGTATAATCATCAAAGGGTCAGTTAAACAAGAGAACATAATCGTCATTGATATCTACATGCCCAGTGACAAAGGCTCAGGATACCTAAGTCAAATTTGAACATATTTGAAGAGAGCAATAACTCCACATATTAGGAGACTTTTTTAAAAAGTCTGTGTGTTTTCTATTGCCAAAAGGGCCTTTCAGAGTAGTGAGAGAAGATCTTCACCCTGAAACCTACAGCGTCCTTTTTCAGCAGAAAGTAGCTAAGAGAATACACCATCCCCTTCTCCTTGTGAATCAGGGTGACGTCTCTCTCAGGGAGGAGTGATAGGGAATGGCAA
>NW_006399911.1:5789356-5791906 GCF_000299155.1 Elephantulus edwardii | reverse complement strand
CAGTCCTGTTTTACAACAGTGGCACCATGCAGTATTTGTCCTTTTGTGACTGAGATATTTCACTCAGCATAATGTCCTCCGGGGTCACCCATTTTGAATATTTCATGAGTTCCTTGTTTTTCAGTGCAGTGTAGTATTCCATTGTGTGAATATACCACAGCTTCTCTATCCATTTGTTAATATTAGGAGACTTTAATACTCTGCTTTCGATCAATGAAGGACAGAATGACTAGAAAAGAGTTCAACAAAGATGCAGGAGAACGAACAATTCAATTAACCAACTTGATCTTGTAGACATATAGAGAACATTCCACTCAACAAGAGCACAAGAGATCTTCTTCTCCAGTACACATGGAACACTCTCGAGAACAGACTACATATTAGATCACCAAGCAAGTCTCGAAAAATTCAAAAGCATAGAAATATTACAAAGCATCTTCTCAGATTAGAAATTAAGGAAGATCGAAGGGGGGGAATCAAGTACATGGAAAATAAATAACACTGTGTTTGAATGCTGTTGGGTAATCCCTCACTCACTCAGTGCTCTTGAATCAGAACCAACTCCTGGCTGACCCTCTAGTGAGTTTTTGGAGGCTCTAAATGACTCCTGTGAAGCAGTTGGTGGATTTGAGCCACCAGAGAGGGTTTGTGTTAACAGTTCAAGGCCCTACAAACTTAACCACCTGAGCTTCCATTGAATTAATTTATAAGAAATTTTTTAAAAATGAAGTTCTTGGAAGAAATGAAATTTTTTCAAAAAAAAACCTGAACATACCACAATTTTGGGGAAACATCAGGAGAAATCCACTAAAGTCAATTTATAGCAATAAACACACACATCAAAAAAGAGAAACGAACCAAAATTGACTGCAACAGCTCCAACAATTAGAAAAAGAACAACAATCAAAGCCAAGGGGGAGGGGGAGGAAGTAATAAAGAGAAGAGCAGAAATAAATAAAACAAAAATAATAGAATCAATAAAAACTAGAAGTTAGGGTTTATTCCAAGATTAATAAATCAATGAGATTTGGCAAACAAAGGGAGGGGGGAAAGAAGAAGATGAAAATAACACAAATAAGAAATTAAATGGTTATTGTCATGACAAAACCAACTGATATGAGCGATAAAAACAGAATGCTACCAACAACTATACTCCAACATATTTGAAAACCTAGAAGAAATGGATTTTTTTTTTTTTTCAAGAAATGGACTTTTTAAAGAAACTTACTGCCTATCTAAAAGGTAGGAAATTTGGACAGACCCATCAAACACAAGCATATCATAAATCATGACAGGGTCATTGGGTCATAGGTGACTTGATGGCATCTAACAACAAAAGCAGCATCATAAAAGAAGGTATTGAACAGATCATAAAAAACCATTCCCAATGAAAAAAAGAAAGTGCTGGCCCAGACAGATTTAATTTCATTGGTAAATTCTGTAAACATTCAGAGAAGACTTGACACCAGTTCTACTCAGACTGTTTTATAATATGGAGAAAGATGGAATGCTCCCTGTAGCCACCCTGTGAAGCAATCATAATCCTGATTCCAAAGTCAAACAAAGATAGACTATAAAAGAAAGTTACAAACCAATAACCCTTATGACATAGATGTAAAAATTCTCAACAAAATCCTAGCTAATAGAATCCAACATCATATATCTTTTTAAACTTTATTGTGATCTTAATGAAAGTTTACAGAAGGGTTGGGTTTTTAATTGTTCATTGTTTCACATTTTCCTCCCTCCTCCTTTCTTTCCCCACCCCCAGTTCACATTGTAATGTACCTCTTGTTCCAGATTGTTGTCAATATGCCTAATGGTACATTTTTTTCAGACAATTCTCCCTCTCATCAATTGCAGCGCAGTGTTTATTATCTATCCACTCTTTTCCTATTCTCCCTCCAACCCCCAGCTCCCTTGTGGTTATGTGCCATCAAGTCACTTTAAACTCACAGTGACCCTATGTACAACAGCCCTGAAACCTGCTCTATCCTGAGCCAACCTCATTGTCTCTGACATACCTACCCCCATTGCCCCAGTCACTGAATCAATCCATCTCATCAATGGCCTCCTTCTCTTTCTCTGTCTTTTCACCCTTCCAAGCATTATGTCCCTCTCCAAGGAGTGGTCCCTCGTTGCAGTATGCCCAAAGTGTGTCAAAGGAAGCCTCAGAGTCTTTGCCTCCAAGAAGCAACCTGGTCTCACCCTCTCTAGGACAAACCTGTTTATTCTCCTGGCAGTCCATGGTATATTCAACACTCTTCTCCAGCACCACAGCTCAAAGGCAACAATTCTCTTTCTTTCATCCCTAGTCCTTGTCCTGCTTTCTGACACATAGCAAGCAATTGTGAAGAATCTGGCCTGAATCAGATACACATTAGTCTTCAGACTAACATTGCTCTTCAGTACTTTGGAGAGGTCCCTGACAGTCTACTTTCCCCAGTGCAATTAGTCTTTTAATTTCCGGACTACGGGTACCAAGAGTGTTGATTGTGGAGCCGAGTAAACTAAAGCTGTTAACAATCTTAATCTCTTCACCATCTATCA
>NW_006399911.1:5659142-5789056 GCF_000299155.1 Elephantulus edwardii | reverse complement strand
AAAAAAGTATAACAATGAATGAATGGAAATCCAAAATCTCTCTAAATGTTCCTTAAAATTAATGAAATAAATTTTTTTAAAAAAAGAAACGGTATGAAGTTAGGGCACATCCCTTGCATACATCCTTCCTGATTTCGAACCATGCTCTGTTTTCTTTGCTCTGTTCTGACGACTGCCTACTGGTCCAAGTACAGGTTTCGCAAAAAGCACAATCAACTGTTCTAGGATTCCCATTCTTCTCAGAGTCAGCCACAGTTTGTTGTGATCCACACAGTCAATGAAACACAGATAGACATTCCTCTGGTACTCTTTCAGCTAAGATCCACTTGACTTTAGTTATAATATCCCTAATACCACAGCCTCTTCTTAACCCAGCCTGCACATCTGGAAGTTCTCTGTTGATATACTGTCACAGTTCCTTGCTAGTCTATTTTATAAGAGCAGTATTATGCTGTGTTTGTACTTTTGTGACTGAGATATTTCATTCAACATCATTTTTTTTAAAATCATTCACCATGATCAAGTGGGATTCATGGCAGGTATGCAAGGATGGTTTGACACAAGAAAAAGAATCAGGGTAACCATCATATAATTGGGAGGAGGAACCACATAATAATATCCATTGATGCAGAAAAACCATTTGACAGCATTAAACACTCTTTTCTGACAAAAGCACTCAACATCATTATTAGCATAAGCACCAAACCAATGGTCAATATTACCCCAATGGAGAAGAGATTGAAGACATTTTACTTGAGAATGAGAACCAAAGATGCCCTTTATTACCACACCTTTCCAATACTGTATCCTAATGCCAAGGATGCTGATAATGGTCCATTTTATTTCATTTTTTTGCAACTAACAGTTTTGTTAATATGCAAATACTGTGTCACATGGAGAGCCTTTTGGTTAGCACAACCACACAACACGATATGGATCATGACATCAGAGATCCTTCTGGCTCCCCTGTATACATGTACAAATTTACAAGCTATATTAATATGAATGCAGAAATATCTGCTAAGTCTGAGCATGGTGGTGGATTTAGCCCCTTCCACTGACCTCTGTTCACCTTGCCTGTCTGCCTATAAATCCTCCTGCTGACTGTTTCTTAGGAAGCTTTACTGGCATAGTCCTCAGGGAATTTGCACCACAAACCCAAAAACCATGTGTCTCTGGTGGTTCAAATCCACCAGTGACTTTTGCAAAAGAAATCTCCTCTTGTGCAGTTTACAGCCTTGGACATCCAATGAAGAGCCAGCTTTGAGTTGGTTCTGATTCAATAGCAGTGAGTTTGAGTGGAGTTTGTCTATATCACTGACAATGCAAGCTTGTGTATGGAACAGTTTCTGCCTTTGTTGGCAGTATCTTTTGTGGACTTCATCATATTCTCCCTTTCTTTAATGGTATGGTGTCACTCATCTTCTTATTCCCTTCATTCTACTTAATGGGTCTATATTATAAGGATATTGCTTGCTAATGCATGTGAGAGCTGGACAGTGAACATGGATGATAGAAAAAGAAGTGATACCTTTGAACTTTGATGCTGGAGAAGAGTATTGAACATACCACGAACTGCCAAGAAAACAAACAGGTCTATTCTGGAGAGGGTGAAACCAGGTTGCTCCTTTGAGACAAGGATTTTAAACCTCTGTCTCGCACACTTTGGGGATGTTGTTAGGAGGGACCAGTTCTTAGAGAAGGACATCATACTTGGTAGGGTAGAAGGTCAGCACAGGAGAGGAAGACCCTGGAGGAGATGGATTGACATAGTCAGTGGTGCTAAAGAATCAGAAGTGTCAGGGATGGTGAGGTCGGCTCAGGATAGGGCAAGCTTAGAGCTACTGTTCATGGTGTCCCTATGGGTCATACTTGACTCAACAGCACATAATAACAACAATTATGAGGAATGGTTTTATTCGGTTATGTACAGGATCACTGAGAGTCAGATTCTGGTCTGTGACACCTAACACTTTATTTCTCTCCCCCCCCCACCTTGTCCTCCCATTTCTGGTAGTCATCAAAGACTGTTTCTTTATTTGTGTGAATCCTTCCTTAGCTTTTTATACTGCCACAGAGTCAGAGCCGACTCATAGTTGACCGTCCAGTGGGTTTTCAGAGGTTGTAAATCACACCACTGGAAAAGATTGCTCATCTTTGCTCCTCAGAGAAGCTGGTGGATTCAAACTGCTCACCTTTGGATTGGCAGCACAACTCACTACACATGTAGTATTATTTGACCCTTTATTTCACTCAGCATGTCTATGCTGAGTCCATTTTGGTCTGTATTTTCTTGTCATTTCCTCCATTACTGTTGATTAGTGTTTACTTAGCCTTTAGGGGGGGAGCTCTGGTGGCCTAATGGATAAGGACCTGGGCTGCCAACCCAGGGGCAGGGGGTTCACATCCACCAGCTGCTCTTAGGGAGAAAGATGAGCAGTCTCCTACTGTGTGATTTGCAGTCTCAGAAAATCTGTTGGAGGGTCAAATTGAATCCGTTTCAACTCAGCAGCACTTAACAAGTCTGTATGATTCCCCCTATTACTTTATGAGAAAGTTTATTCATTTTCTTTGAGGTTACTCTATTTTACTATTTTATTCCCAGGTTAAAACAATTCACACTGTTTTGAAGGAAGCTCTGGTGCTTAGTAATAAGGAGTTGCACTGCCAACCCAAAGGCATGTAATTCAAATCCACTAGTTGCTGTGAGAGAGAAGGATGGGTAGTTTCCTCTTCTGTGATATTCTGCTTCTGAAAATATACTGGAGGATCAGGTATGAGTCAGTTCTGACTCCTCAGTATATACTAACAACGAGAACACTATCTTAAAAGCTTTTTGGCTTCTTCTCTGTTTGAAGATTCTATAAAAACATTATTAATTTCCTCCTTTTCCGCTTGGTATCTGTACTAATTTATGGACTGATATCTCTGGTTCCCTATTTTTAGTCTTGTAAATTTATTTTACATTGTATATTTCTGAATCTAGATTGGTTTCTGGATGATGTTTTCAGAAAGTTGTTGGCAAAAGTTGAAAATAACTTAGCTGTGTCAGGTCCATTCACAATTCACTATTCTGTTTCTCCCTATTTTCGTTCCATTGCTTCTTTCAGCTGATGTCTGCACTACTTCTTTATAGTTTCCTTTGGAGTTCAAGGTTCCAGAATTATTATATGTCTAATGACTTTGTTGTAGAGGATCTGGGTCACCATCTTCCTAGTCTGCCATCTTTCTGGAAGTCCTCTTCTTATAAGTTTTACTATTCTTCTTCTTCTTATTATTATTATTACTATCATCACTATTTGCACTCAGTGCTTCTCAATGGAGTTTCTTAGTCAGCCTGTGAGTTTTATGGCCTGGAGGTAGACCCGATGACCCCAAGGTAGTTTCTCACAAAGCCGACATGCAGAGGTACTGAAGGGCTAAGCAGCTTGGTGGGAGGGAGGGAAGGGAGAAGTGGAGAGAGTGAACCATCCTGGCCTGAGTTTGCAAGGACAGGAAGCCCCGGGCACTGCACAGAGATCTGAAGTGGCAATCTCCAGCAGGATCTGCTCTGTGTATACCCTTTAACTGCATACAGACCCTTGTAATATCGCACCCCGACAGCACATGTGATGAGCAGTGGTCATCTGGACAGTCTGGGATGACACTATACTTACAACCACTCCAGGGGAAAGCATCTGGGTCTCCCACTTTATCTCAGCTCTTTTGAGTTTCCACTCTTTTGATTGAGTTTTTTGGGGGAGAGTATTCTATTTGTTTTGGTTTTACTTCAGAAAATCAAAGTAACTTTTTCTTTTCTGTGCATAAGGTAGAAAATTACACAATTTCACAAAACCCATCCTGTAGGATGGAGCCTTCCATAGCAGCTGTACCCCCAAGCCTGTTCCATCAGGCCCCAGCCTCCCAGCTGTCCTGAGCAGGAATCCATAGCCACAGGAAAGGGGCAGAAGATAGCAAACCAGCAGGCCAGTATCTTACAGGACAATTGCTTTGTGAGAGGTGAATGAGGACTGTACTTCAAATTCTCTCTTAAAATAGACTTCCTTGTTCCTGGAGCGACTGTAAGTACTAAGCATAAAGGGCTGGGAAGGAAAACCAACAATTACTTGGCACCTGTTGTGTGCTAGGAATTTTCACCTCCTTTCTGAGCAACTTGATAGGTCAGTAGAATGGAATGGGCCCTACATTAACGGATGAGAAAGCCAAGGATCATACACAGCTAAAATCTGTAGCAGTCAGGATTTGGACCCATATTGGACACCTGTGCTCTTTTTTTACCTTCCAGAAACTTTACAAATTAGCATGTGTCTGGTGTAAAAAGGCAGATGCAGTAGTCAAAACATACTCATCATCAAGTTGAACCTCAGAGAAACTCAGCCTCTGGGTGAACTACGCAGCTTGCTGCGGGCTGTGCCACCAGAATTCCCTTTGTAGTCAACTCATGCTGAAGTCATAGACATACCACAAGTAGATGGCTATTGCAAGCAGAAATTTATTCCCTCACAGTTTGGAAGGCCAGATGTCCAAATTTAGGATACCAGTCCTAGAAAAATAGTTTCTCTCTATGCGTCTCACCACTGGGCCGATTGGCAGCATCATGATAGATGATGAAGAGGTTGAGATTGGTCACAGATTTAGTTTGCTTGGCTCCACAATTAACACTCTTGGCACCAGAAGCCAGGAAGTTAAAAGATGTATTGCATTGGGAAAGTATGCCGTTAAGGACCTCTCCAAAGTACTGAAGAGAAATGATGTCATACTGAGACTAAGCATCAGAGAGCTGGACAATGACTAGGGAGGATAGAAGGAGAATTGATGCCTTTGAGCTGTGGTGTAGGAGAAAAGTATTAAATATACCGTGAACTGCTAAGAGAACAAACAGTTTTGTCCTGGAGAGGGTTAAACTAGGCTGCTCCTTGGAGTTAAGGATTCTGAAACTTCGTCTGACATACTTTGGTCATTTTGCAAGGAGGGACCAGTCCTTGGAGAGGGACATCATGCTTGGGAGGGTGGAGGGACAGGGCAGGAGAGGAAGACCCTCAATGAGATGGATTGATTCAGTGACTGGGGTAGTGGGGGTAGCTGTGTCAGAGACAATAAGATTGGCACAGGATAGAGAAGCGGTTAGGGCTGTTGTACATCGGGTCACTATGAGTCACAGGTGAGTGGATGGCACATTACAACAACAATAATGTGTCTCTTGGTTCTAAGAGTTCCTTGGTGCAGGAATCTGGGCTCAAAAGATGCATTCCACTAGAGGCTCTTTTGAGATCTTGGTCTTACAAATTTTCCCTGACTGCAGCTAATTTCTCTCTCTTTTTTTTTTCTCTTACAAGATGAAAGGCAATGTAGGCCAAGCTCTAGGGAAATCCCTTCATCAGATCAAACTGCTGCCTAAGTCGAGGTGTTGCAGCCACCCTAACTCCCTTATGATTAATTACCTAATCCATGAGAAGGGTATGATTACATCTTTCCATAATTACATCTAATCCTATCTCATTAATATCAGAAAGGTTACAGATTTAGAACATCAAGGCCTAACCAAGTTGACAGATAATATTCAAGGAAACACAGTTCAGTCCCTAACAACGCTATACAGAATAGAGTCGAACTCTCCACAGGGTTTCTTTCTAAAGCTGTAAATCTTTGTGGAAGCACACTGACTCCTAAGTCTCCTGAGAAACAGCCGATGGATTCCATCTGCTGAGTTTTCTTTCACAATCGAGCACTTAACCAGTGCACCACCAGGGTTTTTTTAGTCAATGCATACCCAGTGTTTGGGTTTTTTTCCCCTGCATTATAATGTCCTATGTAGCATGCATAGGAAACTAGTGTGTGAGTTTTGCAGTTTACAAAAACTGTTACCTGCTTATTAAATGTGTGGTAAAATATAGTAGTCTTCTCCCCTAACAAAAATAAAAGTGATATTAAGGACATGGAGTTGATAGTTTGATAGTAATTGTTCTTCAAATTCAGGTTGGATCAGCAATTTGCCAAGTTGGCTGACCCCTTTCCCCCCCCCCACTTCCTTTTTCTGGTGCTAGGTATAAGGAGTTGCTGGTTTCATGGAGTTCTGCATTATACCTCAGCACACATTAGAATTTGTCAAGCATCCTGTTATTTTGCTGCTGACTCTTTCTTCCTTGATCTCATTTCATCCTGGAAGTTTCTGGTGATGAATGCCTCACCACACCCCACAGCTGTTGCTTGTTTATAAGCCAGAGGCCCTTTTTTGGTATATGTGGTTTTCATCAGAAAGAGCTGGGTGACAGGTTTGATGTTTCTGGATCATTCAGGCCAACCCGAAACTGCTAAAAATCTCACCATTTGATAAAACAGAAAAAGAGCTGAAGAAGGGGCCTCTGCGTACATTGCAAGGGAATATGATTGCTAACCCCACATAACCCGCCTCCCTCCATTCTCTGAAACCCAAATTATCATCTTGGAGCGTCACGCGGAGGGTAGATCATCCTGCTGGATGCCAAGAACCGTAGTTATGACACTTTTTGTCATGCTGTTTCCTCTTATTTATACAGTGGAGAGTAGGATGTTTTCAAATAGATCCTCTAAATATGAAATCCCGAGAATGCATTACTTCAAATGTGCCACACCGTTAACAGTCTTGTAGTTGATTAATTCTAAAGCACGCTGTAGTAACTTTAAAAACCCGAGCTGAGATGTGTTTCCATAGCCCATATGCCGAATCCTGGCATCTTTATACCTTTTCTCAAGCTGTTGTCAATTAGTAAAGAAATTAATTTCTGTCTTTATATTGGTTTGTAAAAAGGAAGCTTATGCTTAGAGGCGGGTTTGCCTGAGGTTGGAGTTAGTTCATGGCAGGAGGCACTGGGGAGAGAAACAAAACCCCAAACATGCTATGCCAAGTGCCCGAGGTAGAAACAGACCATCAACAACCAGAAGAAGAGGGGATGACTTTTGTTACGGGAAACAAACGATTTTCCAGGCTAGCAAGCTGTCATCTTAGACTTACTGCCACAGCATGTTTCAATGAAGAGAGAGACAGACGTAAAGTGTCCAGTCACACTGCTGCCCTGACCTAGCCTGTGAGAAAGAGGCTCACTATTCTTGTCCAACTTGGACCAACGTGCTTCCTGAACCCTCCTGCCCTGGTGTTTTGGGGTGCTCTTCCATCCCACATGCCCTGGGCACCCAGTGACACATTTGGAGCTGGTGAAATGTCTTATATCCTGACATACTTATTTGGTGGCAACAAATATACGGATGGCCTTTCAGCCTAATGATGTTTTTTCCTTTGCATTTTGGTTTTTCATTGGTCTTATTCCCTTATACTTTGATATGTTTTGTCAGTATTAAGAACATTTCTGCTGTTAAATATAGAAAGAGCACAGAAAAAAATGATCATAGTTTCATTAGAAAATTTGATTTGAAGTGGTATTCTCTACATTTAAAAAAAGAAGAAGAAAAAAACACCCAACCATAATCAGGTTACAGAGTGGAGGTGGGAAGGAGGAAGCTGGCATCTTCTCCCAAATAAAGTGCTGATGTCTGCTAAAGGCTGGAGCCTAGCCCAGGTGCACTCACACCCTGGCCAGTGACAGAACCATTGCCTGCTGGGTCAAGGGGCTGCAGTTTTAGACCTCAATCCCGCATAGAGCACTAGACTGCTGCCTCCGCCACCTGGAGACTCCGCTGCCTGGAGACCCCACCACCTGGAAACCCCATTGCCCTACCACCTGGAGACCACCCAGCTGCCACCTCTGTTGTCCAATGCCAGGAGCACCAATATCACAGAAGGAATCAGTCCTTGGAGAGAGACCCCATGCTGGGAAAGATAGAGTGTCAATGAAAGTGAGGAAAACTCTCAGTAAGAAGGATTGATGCAGTGACCTCCACAAAGGGTATGAACATGACAGGGATCCTGAAGATGGTGCAAGATAGGAAAGTTTCACCTGTGTTCCAAAGATCACTGTGAGGCATCATCTTGACAGAACCTAACAACAACAACTGGACATGACAAGTTCCTTGGAAAAAGAAATGATATTTTCTTTTTAAAAAAACCAAAACAAATAAAGCATTGATGTTCAAGGCTTGAATTAGAGAACACAGAACTGTCATGGGGGAATCAGCTGACATGTGGAAATGGGGGGGGGGTGGCACATAGGTGGCTGTGTGTTGTCGGGTCATTTTGGGCTGCATTTGATAGGGTTTGGTTTATAATAAGATCTCATATTGCAACCAGAACTTCCAACTGAGTTGGCCCCAAAGCTTGGATTATCTTTTGACCTGTTCTTTGAGTCACATCGTTATCTTCTCTCCCTTGAGAGAGAAGTGGAGTGGGCTGCCTAAGACAAGAAGCTGGGAGGAGACATATGGCTTGAGCCTCATGTCTACAGATCAAAACAATGGCTTTTGTAAAGTTTCCTCTGGAAAACGAATACCATAATAGAAAAAAAAAGTGGGTTTATCTCCTACTGTGTCAGTAAAGATATTTTGAAATGACTTCTAATGCTCAGAGGAATGTTGCAACACTCAAATTTTAATACTTTGCTAATGACAACTACAATTAGTACAATCCTTTTGGGAAGCATTTTGTCCATAGAAATGAAGACTCAGAAATGTTTGTGAGTTTTGTTCTATAAATTAATCCTAAGAATTTCATAAGCATCTTTGGAAAGGTGTTCAGTTTAGTGTTTTTATAACAGCAGAGTGTTGAAGACAACTTCAGCACACCATCACAATAACTGTGTGTGATGTTACACAGTTAAGTCCATTCTGACTTATAATGGTCCTATGTACAGCAGAACTAAACTTGCCCTGGTCCTATGTCATCTTACAATCTTTGTCACATTGTTACTCATCACTGCAGACTATGTCTGTCTCTGTCACTGAAGATTTTCCTCTTTTTCACTGACTCACTCTCTACCAAGTATGATGTCCTCCGCCAGAGACTGGCTCTTCCAGATAACATGGCCATAGTTTGTGAAATGAAGGAATACTCCTTATTCTTTGCCAACGCCACAATTCTTCTTCTTCAGTCTTCCTTCTGCGGTTTTCACAGTGTATGAGGCAACTGAAAACATCATCATTTGATCCAGGCACTACCTCATCTTCAGAATATCACCTTTCCTTTGTAACACTCTGGAATGTCAGAATGCTTGGAAATTGGGGGAGAAGCAGGGATGCCAGTCTAGAGATGAAGGTGTGCCTGATCCAGGCCATAGTGTTCACAATTACTTGCTATGCATCAGAGAGCTGGACAATGACTAAGGTTGACAGAAAAAGAATTTATGTCTTTGATTTGGTGCTAGAGAAGAGTCTTGAGCATACTGTGGACCACCAAGAAAACAAATAGTTCTATCTTGGAGAGGGTGAAACCAAGTTTCTCCTTGGAGGCTAGGATTTTGAAATTCTGTCTCACATACTTTGGACATGCAGCCAAGAGGAACCAATCCTTAGGGAAGAACATCATGCTTGTAAAGGTGGAAGAACAGCGCAGAAGAGGAAGACTCTGGATGAGATGGATTGATCCACCAATTAGGGCAAAGAGTGGGTATGTAGGAGTCAGAGAGACTGGCTCAGGACAGGTCAGGCTTCAGAGCTCTTGTACATAGGGTCACTATGAGTCGAAGCCACTTAACAACCACCACCACCATTGTGTCAGCCCCTATTGAACAGGCATGATCTCCAGCTACCTTAACTGTGAACACGTGGTCCTGCAAATCATCAACAGTTGTGGGACCAATATAACAGAGTGCTATCTACACCGTGAGAATCAGCAGTTGACAGTGTTAGAGAGATTGTGAAGAGACTGTGACGCTGCTATAAAGAGTTGTGGCAGGAACCCTGGAGATAAAGGCTACAGTTAAAGAGTTTGCTTGCTGGATGATTTAAGGAAAATCTGGCTTATAACTGCTCTGAAATAAACTTTGCTGGGTGGCTGAGGAAAGCAGAAGCTTCTTGCATTTGTGCTGCTGAACTGAACCTAGACTATTGAATTGTGACTTGTTAATCTCGCTTGGGATTGTTGGATTAAACCTAGATTTGCATTGTGTGATATTCTTTTCCTTCCCCACTCTCCTGTTTGCCTAATGAACCCCACAACTGTAAGTAAAGTCTATGAGTCAACAACAAACTAACAAACCTAGTGATTCATAGAGATAGGTGCAAGAGCATGTGGGGTGGCATGTCTGACCAAGCAGCTGTCTGTTTACTGCTATCAGTGGATATTATTGATGGGGACAGTGGCCCTTTATGAAGTTGGGAGAAATCAGACCCAGCCTCCTTCATGTTGTATCTGCTCCTTTTACACATTCCATAGAAGTCTCTTGCAGCAGATTTACCCAATGCAGTGTTGTTGTTGTTATATGACATCAAATTGCTTGCAACTCATAATGACCCCATGCAAAATAGCTCTGAACCCTACCCTATCCAGACCCAATCTTACTGTCTATGAGACCCTTACCCTCTCTATACCAGTTACTGTGTCAGTCTTTCTCTTCCAGGGTCTTCCTCTCTTGGACTCTCCTTCTCTCCTTCCAAGCATGATGTCCTTCTCACAGGACTATTCCCTCATTCATACAACATGCCTGAAATATCTGATACCGAGCTTCAAAATCTTTGCCTCCAAGGAGCAACTTGGTTTTAACCTTTCTAGGACAAAACTAGTTAGTTCCCTTGGTAGTCTATGGTGTGTCCAATACTCTTCTCTAGCTCAGCTAAAAGGCATCAATTCTTCTTCTGTCATCCTTAATCATTGTCCAGCTCTCTGATGCATAGCAAGCAATTGTAAAGATCATGGCCTGGATGAGGCACACCTTAGTCTCCAGATGATACTGTTGCTCTGTGGCACCCTGGAGAGATCCTTGACAGCAGATTTTCCTACTGCTTTCCTGAATGCTGGAGCCAAGAGTGTTGATTGTAGAAATGAGCAAGCTGAAATTGTTAACAACTTCAATCTCTTCTCCATCTCTTGGCCCTTCGTTGAGAATCTTTGTCTTCTTGATGTTGAATTTCAACCCATATTGAAGGCTGCAGTCCTTGATCTTTTGCAGCAAATGCTTCAGGTCCTCTTCAGATTGGGTGAGCAAGGCAATACGTTATTTGATTTTCTGGCTGTTACTTTCCTAGAGGTCGATTGTGGATCCAAATAAAAGAAAATTCTTAGAAACATCAATCTTATTTTCTTTTCTCATGATGCTATTTATTGATATAGTTGAGTGGATTTTTTCTTTATGTTGAGATGTAATCTATGTATAGGCCATATTCTTTACACTTCATCAGTAAATGTTTCAAGTCTTCATTTTCAGCAAGTTTTGTCATCTTCATGTCACAGGCTGTTAATGACCCTCCAGTCCTGGCACCATGTTGCCATTTACTTCGTCCAGCTTCTGACATTATTTGCTCAGCACACAGATTTAGTAAGTATGGTGAAATGCCACAACCCTGGCATATTTCCTAAATTATAACCAGGTAGTATTCTCTTGTTCTATTCAGACAGCTGTCTGTTTGTCTTGTGCATATTTTGAATTCATATAATTAAGTGTTCCGAAGTTCTCATTCTTTACAATGTTATCCATACTCTATTATGATCCACTCCATCAAGTTTGTTTCCATATCAATGAAGCACAGACCAATATCTTGTGTTCTCTGCTTTCAGTTCTGATCTATCCAATATAGTGACAGTATACCTCATTCTACATCCTCTACTGGATCTTACTTGAACTTTTGGCAAATCTCTGTCAAAAGGACTGATGCAATTTGTTTTGAGGGTTATTTAAAATGTATCTTCGGCATAATTTTACTTGCATCTGACCTTAATGTTATTACTTGATAATTTCTACATTCTCTTGGGTCTCCTTTCTTTAGAGTAGCTAAGGGTATGTATGGATTGCTTTTCAATTGGCTTACCCGTGTTGTATCTGTTTGTAGAAGTTTAATTGATATTCAATCAATTCCTGGAGACTTCTTTTTCACCAATACGTTCAGTGCAGCTTGGACTTCCTATTTCAGTACCATCAGTTCTTGGTCATCGGCTATCTTTTGAAATGGTGGAAGATCAACTATTTCTTCTGGGTTCAATGACTGTGTATTACTTCCATCTTCTTTTGGTGTTTCCTGCTTCATTCTACCTTTAGCCCATAGAATCCTTCAGTACTGCAACTGAGGTTTGAACTTTTTCTCCAGTTTCTTCCACTTGAGAAATGTTGAGTGTGTTCTTCCCTTTTAATGTTTCCTAACTCCAAGTCTTTAAACATTATATTATTTCATTATGTTACTAAATTTATTTTGTCTTCTCAAGCTGTCCTTTGCGATCTTTTTTTCAGCTTTCATCATTTCTCTCATTCACATTAGCTACTCTACGTCCAAGAGCAAGTTTCAGAACGTCTTCTCATATCCATTTTGATATTTTTTATCCCGTCTTTTCACTGACCTTTTGCTTCAAGTTTGATGCTCTTAATGCCATCCTACAACTCTTCTAGTCTTCAGTGCATCAGCATATATTTAGGAAATGTTTGTTCAGTTGAAATGGCATGGTTTCATCTTCTTCCTGCAGCTGTCTGCCAGCAGAGAAGGTGCTTGAAAGCCCCCCGCCTCCCTGTTTTGGTTATCTCCCAGGCATTTGGATTCTGCTTGACAGAGTTTTTATTTTACCAGTATTACGGCCTCTGGTCAAAATTGATATTCACAATGTAGCACCTGGATGCCCCCTCCCAGCTTTAGTGGCCAGCCTCGTGGTGACCTCAGCCAGCCTCCAGCTGGGTCCAGAATTTCCTACAGCCCCCTGTCTCCCTCTTCCCTGCATTGCCCCCACCTATAAGACTTTTCCATTCTGAAAAACTAAAGCCTAGTTTGCATGACTTCCTCAAGGATGTGTCCTCCCTTCCTCACAAAACTCACACAGAGGTGGAGTATTGGACCTTCCATAGAGCCCCACCTTTGTCTCTTGTATTAACCAAGCTTTAGGGCAAGACCTCCAAGCTTGAACCTTAAGACACAGGTGTTCTGTGAGGTCCACTTGGACTTTTTCTAACAATGAAATTGTTAGAAAATTAAATTGGTAAATGATTTCTAATGTCTCTTGAACACACCAGACCCACACATGTGGTCTGTTGGAAGTGGCAAGAGCCACCTAGCTACTTACTGTGCCAGCTGTTTAGGTAGGGGTCCCCACACACCGAGTCTGAGCTGTGCACGCCTGTCCTCAGGGAGGCTGTGGCCATGCTTCACGTGAATTTTTGTGTGTTGTGTACCATAGGTACTTGGCAGACACTTGATAGGAGAACTGAAGGAAGATCACCTACAATTACGTGCAGGACTTTGAACCTGAGAAAGTGAAGTCCCACCTTGTCTAAGCATCACCTTCAGACTCTAAGCCCTGCTGCCCAGCTCCATAACCAGAGCTGGTTTGGAGTGATTGCTTTCGGATCTGTCTTTATTCTTTGATATATACATTATAAACGAACTCACAGAAATGTTATTATTTTGTGGCTTTGTAAAAGCATCAATGATAAAATTTGTAGGTGGAATGCAGCAGTTTGGGATTTTTCTTTCAGTAATATATCTTAGAGGCTTTTCCAGTTCCATTATCAGGCCATCCATTTAAATGAGACCAAATTTAAACCTTGTTTATGACGGGCAAGGGAAGGAGAGGTTCTTATTTCATTCTGGTTTCCAACATTAGCGCTGACTGGCCATTCGCTTTGTGGCTGGCACTGTTCTGAACAAGTCACATCTTACCAACTCATTTTACCAACTCAAGGAGATAGGTATTGTTATCCATACTTAGCAGACATAGAAATTGAGACAAATAAGTCCAAAACTCTATCAAAAGCATGTGAAAGGAAAAGTGATAACAGACATCTTACTTTGATTTTAAGAGTTCATTTCTTTCCCTTGAAAACAAACATGAATCTTGAAATGCCTGACTTAAACTGTGAGAGTATTGACTTGTTTTTCGACACAGAATCTGCTCTGTAGCATTAGAAATGTGCCTTTTCCAGCTAGGAAAGAATTCTCAATAACAAGCCCATAATATCATGATCTAATTTTTAAAAAAAGACTGTGTTTTTAAAAACTACATTTCAAGAAGTCTACAAAAGGGACAAAGAATCATATCTTTAGGAGTGATATTTTTAATATGAATTCAGTAACCACTAATTATTTGGCTACTATGGAAACTTGTATTCATTAAAGGGGAAAATTATATATATTGGAAGCGGGAGTGGCATCCACTTCCTAAGTAACATGCCTCTGAAACTCTTTGGACTTTGATAAATATCAATGGTTGTAGAAGGACTTCAGGCCTTTTGTTCATGAGGTCACTGTAAGTCGTGCTCGATTTGAAGACAATCAACAAAAACAACAAGATATATGTGTATATATATATGTATGTTTGTATATATATATTTCTATGAGTGTGTATATGTTGTTGTTGTTGTTTGGTGCCGTCAAGTCGTAGACGACTCATAGCGACCCTGTGAATGAACGGCCTGAACACTGTTCGTACATAGAGTTTCCGGAGGCAAGCCATTTCGGAAGTGGATGGCGCTCCTGCTTCCCAAGCTTGTTTTAGTTGGGAAGCTCCAGCCAACACTGTCCACCATGGGTACCCATTACCACGGCTGGCACATCACTGTCTCAGTCTTCAGCATCACAGCAACCATGAGTTACCTCTGTACAGCAACGTACAGACCAGTGCTATACCACCTAGAAGAATGTTTGACAGGAAAACAATTTGAACCTGGTCGAGGGCCGCAGATGAAAATCACCCACCTTCGGCTTGGTAGCATAACTTCCTTTCCACTAGGCCAACGTAGCTCTCTCTTTGTCGTTGTCGTTGTTCTTGTTTGGTGCCGTCGAGTCGTAGACGAGCTGGGTTTAGAAGAGGTCATGGCACTAGGGATATTATTGCCAATGTCAGATGGATCTTGACAGAGAGCAGAGAGTACCAGAAGACTGTCTGTGTTTCATTCACTCTGCAAAGGTGTTTGACTGTGTGGATCACAATAAATTGTGGCTAACCTTGAGGAAAATGGGAATCTTAGAACATGTGATTGTGCTTATATGAGACCTATACTTGGACCAAGAAGCAGTCCTCAGGACAGAGCAAGGAAACACACTGTATGGTTCAAAATCAGGAAAGGAGTGCATCAGGAATGCATCCTATCCCCATACCTTTTCAATCTGTATGTAGAACAGATCATTTGGGAGGTGGGGCTTTATGAGGAGGAAGGTGGCATCAGGATTGGAGAAAGACTTATTAACAACCTACAGTATGCAGATGACACAACCTTGCTTGCTGAAACTGAAGAAGACCTGAAGCACTTGCTACAAAAGGTCAAGGACTATAGTTTTCAATATGTATTGAAGCTCAACATCAAGACAAAGATTTTCACTACTGGGTCAATTGGCAGCACCAAGAGATTGAAGAGATTGTTGAAGTTGTTAGCAATAACAGCTTGCTTGGATCCACAATCAACAGTCAGGAAATCAAAAGACTAATTGCACTGGGAAAATCTGCTGTCATGGACTCTCCAGAGTGCTGAAGAGAAACTATGCCAGTGTAGAGACAAAGGTGCACCTAATCCAGGAGATGGTCTTCTCAATTACTTATTATGCTTCAGAGAGTTGGACAACAATTAAGGATGACAGAAGAAGAATAGATGCCTTTGAGTTGTGGTGCTGGAGAAGAGTCTTGAATATGCCATGGACTGCCAAGAAAATAAATAGGTCTGTCTTGGAGAGGGTGAGACCAGGAGGCTGGGATTTTGAAGCTCTGCTTCACTTACTTTGGACACGTGGCTAGGAGAGATCAGTCCTTGGTTAGAAGGATATCATGCTCAGAAGGGTGGACAGACAGCACAGTAGTGCACGACCCCAGATGAGATGGACTGATACAGGGACAGGGGCAATGGGGGTTGGTGTGTCAGAATTAGTGAGAATGGCTCAGGACAGGGCAGGGTTCAGAGTCACTGTACATAGAGTCACTATGCATCGCAGGCAACTCAACCAATAACATTCTATGACAGGTTTAGAAACAGGAGTGGCATCCACTTCCTAAACAACATGCCTTCAGAAACTCTGTGAACTTTAATAAATGTCAATAGTTGTAGAGGGGCTTCAGGCCTTTTGTTCATAAGGTGGCTATGAGTTGTGCTCAACTCGAAGGCAGTGAACAACTATGCTATATATAGCCTACATTGAGGTATTTCTTTTTAGAAGCCAAATTATTTCCTTATATTTAGGCATATAGAGTCACTGTTTACAATAAACCTTATTTTTCTATTTTATTGAGTTCTGATTATTTTTAGCATGCCTAATAGTACTAGAGTAAGAATTCACTTTGAGAACATTTAATCCAGAGCCCACAATTTAACTTCACACCCAATGGCTGTCTGATGTTTTTGTTTTCTGAGATATTATGGATTGGATTTTGCTGCTCTCCACCTTCTCAATATGTTCTGGAATCCTAACCCTTTACACCTACAACTGTTTGGGAGCAGAGTTTCCTTTGTTAAGTGAATGAGGCTATATCAGTGTAGGGTGTATCTTAAATCTAATGGCTTTTTAGACAAACTCAGGTTATTGCTTTTGAATCTATTCTAATTCATAGCTGACAGCCAGCAGGTTCCCAGGCTGTAAACCACATGGAAGAGTGTCCATCTTTCCCCTGTGGACCTGCTGGTGGATTTAAACTTCCAGAGGATAACAGCTCTTGGGTTAGCTGTGTACTTTCCTTTTGCTACATCACCAGGGCTTCCTTTTGAGACATAAGGAGACCTTAGACACAGAAAGAATCAAGGACAGACAGGGAGAGATGCCAATTACCCAGGATTCAAAACGGAAAAGGATGGAGCTCTTTCCCCAACGAGGACCAAGAAACAGCCTTCTTCTATAGCTAGCACTCTGAATTTGGGCATCTAGCATCCTAAACCGTAGGGAAATAAATCTTAGTTTGTTGAAGCCACCCAATTGTGATATTTTGGTTACATCAGCACTAAAAAACTGAGACACCAGATGTCTACCTTGATGGTATGTAACTTTTCTAATCAAAGAAGGCAGTCACTGTCTTACTTGAAATGCAAGCAAATGGAATGGAATGGAATGGAATGGAATGGAAAGGAAATGAAAACCCTCAGTATGTTTCAGGGCATATATCAAAAGCCAAAGGCCAACATTATTCTTAGTGGAGAAAGACTGAGAACTTTCCTCTTGACATGAGAAACCAGATAGAAGTGTTTTATCATTTCTTTTCAGTATCTTTGTTGTTATATGTGCCATCCCATTGCCTGCAACTCATAGCAACCCTATGTACAACAGATCTGAAGCCTGTCCTGTCCAGAACCTGTCTCATTGACTCCAGCAAACCTACCCCCATTGTCCCAGTTACTGTATCAGTCCATCTCCTCCAGAGTCTTCCTTTCCTGCACTGTCCCTCCACCCTTCCAAGCATGATGTCCTTCTCCCTCTTGGCCATGTGCCCAAAGTATGTAAGACAGAGCTTCCAAATCCTAGCCTCCAAGAATAAACTTGGTTTCATCCTCTCAAAGACATACATATTTGTTTTCTTGGTAGTCCATGGTATGTTTAATACTCTTCTCCAGCGCAACTCAAAAGCATCAATTATTCTTCTGTCATCTTTAGTCATTGTCCAGCTTTCTAATGCAAAGCAAGTAATTGCAAAGACCATGGCCTGGGTCAGGCACACCTTAGTCTCTAGAGTAATAAGACAAGAGAAAGAAAAGGTAGCCAGTTGGAAAAGAAGAAATGAAATAATCTCTATCTGCAGATGACATAGTCCTATAGCTAGAAAATTCCAGAGTTTGCAAGAAAACTTCTGGAACTAATAGAGGAATTTAGCAAAATTGCAGGGTACAAAGTCAACCAACAAAAACCACTTAGGTTTCTATACATCAGTACTGAAAAGTCTGAAGGGTAATTAAGGGAACAAATCCATTTACAACAAAAGAAAATAGAATACTAACAATAAATCTAGCCACTGAAGAATTTACAAGTTGAAAACTGAAACACCAGCGAAAGAGACTGAAGACTTAAATAAATTAGCATGGTGTTCCATGGTCATAAATCAGAAGACTTAATATTATGTCAATACTACCCAAAGCAATCTACAGAATCATCCCAGTCTTGATCACAATCCCAGCAGCCTTCATTAGAGAAACAGAACTGAATCCTCAACTGTGTATAGAATGACAACAGGCTCTGCACAGCTAAAGCGCTGTTGAAAGAGATTAACAAAGTAAGAGGATTCACTTGTCCTGGTTTTAAACCGTATTATACAGTAATGAAAATATCTTGCTATTTGTATAACAAACACGGGCCAATGGAATAGAATTGAGAGTCTAGAAATTAACTCACATATCTTTGGTTAATGGATTTTTTTACAAATATGCTAAGACCATGCAGTAGGAGAAGAGTGTGTCTTCAGAAAGTATTGTAAAAACTGTATTTCCACATACAGAAAAATGAGATAATATCTAGGCCTCACACCATGCGCACAAAAGAAATAAAAAATTATTAAGAACCTACGTGTACCATCTTATATTCCTAAGATGAAAATCTAAATGCAGTGTTGTTGAGCTTAGCTTGTTTTCCCCAAAAAAAGTGTATTTTTTTCTTTTATATTGATTTGCTTACAAAGTTTGTATTTCATGCTATTCTTTCATATTGTGTTTCATATAATCATTTCCTTGCACTATGCTTTCTAAAATTAATCCCCGTTGGACCTTGCCCATCACTACCTTGCCTTTTCAGATCTCCGCCAGATCTTCCACCCACCAAACTGTGCAGCCTGTGGTTCACCCCTACCTGTCCTCATTCCTCCACTCCCACCCCTTAGCTTTTAACACTGATTTATCCAATATAATAACAAAAGTGCAAATATATAAATTCTATCAATTTTCATTCAGTCAGTATAAATATTTTTATAACATTAATTAAAATTAATGTAGTTAAATGTCCAGTCAATCCTTTATTATATAATGCATTTCCCTTCATCCACCCTATCTATTAATTTTTAATCCCTTTTCCCATCTCTGGTAACCACCCAAGAATTAGTCTATCTGTGTGTAAACCTTTCTTTAGCTTTTAAAATCATTGACATATACTCTGGTGGCCTAGTGGGAAGAAGCTGCACTGTAATCCCAAGGGCATACAGTTTAAATCCATCAGCTGCTCCCTAGGAGAAAGATGGGCAGTCTCTGCCCATGCAATTTACTGCCTATGAAAAGCTACTGCAGGGTCATCAGCTATGAGTCTGTTCTCATTTGATTGCACGTAACAACAACAAGAGCATGCCACAGTCCTCTGTTACTGACTTTGGGAGCTCTAATGGTATGAGGGATAAGGAATTTTGTTACTAAGCCAAAGTAGGAGGTTAGAAAGCACCAGCTGTCTTGAAGGACAAAAATAGGCAATCTCCCATGTGATTTGCAGTCTCTGAAAACCCACTAGAGGCTCAACAATGAGTCTGTTTCGATTCCACAGCAATGACTTTATTTTTTTTTAATTGACTTAAGTCACATAGCATAATTTCCTCTAGATTCATCCATATTGTACAGTGTTTCATGAATTATTTTTCCATTCTTTAGTGCTGCATAGTCCACTATTGTGAACATACCACAGTTTCTTTAGCCACTGACAGGTACTTACTTGGGTTGTTTCCATTTCTTTACTATTGTAAATAGTGCTGCAGAGGACATGAGTGTGCATGTATTACTCTTGTATATTGATCCTGTACCCTGTCACTTTGCTGAATCAATCCATTCAGACAATACCTGGGGCACTATTCCTCTTCAATTTGTCATTCTCGGTATACTAGATGTTATGATTTTCTGACACAGAATGATTGATACCCATCCATCTCAGCTAGCTAATGCCCAGGATGTTGGTCTTTATATGTTCTATTTCTTTTTTTTTTTTTTACAACTTCCAGTTTCCTTAGATTCATACTTCATCCATTCCACATTCCCATTATCAATGGGTGTTTGAAGATGTTTCATCTCGTTTTGAGTCTTGCAGAATCAGAAAATTAAAATCCTTTCTTACCGTTGCTCCATACATTTAAGGTAGGCTCTGCTTTGAAGATGGCACAGCAGAGAGCAAGGTTCAGAACCATTGCTTCCAGGGTCACTGTGAGTCATATTCAATGCAATGTCCCCTAACAATAACTACTACTGAGAGGAGGCGGCTCTTCCCCAATTGAATTTCTAGTGCTTTCTTCCCTGAGGGGCACATCTTCTACCACTGTACCTCACCACAGCAATGCTTTGCTGTTATTCATAGGGTCTTTGAGAGCCTGCTATTCTAGAAGCACACGAGCTTCCTAGTCTGTCTAAGTCTGGAAGCTCTGCTAAAACCTGTCCACGATAATGTCCCTGCTGATATTTGAAATGCTGGTGGCAAAGCTTCAGTCACAGCAACACACAAGCCACCACAGAGCATCAAACTCCTAGATGAACGGTGGCATAAACACTAAGTGCTTATTTTATATCTGATACTGTGCTAGAAGATTATGGGTAAACAAAAGTAAAAATATACTGGATTAGGATCTGTGAAGTCCTGTTCTTTCTGAAAATAATAGAAGGGAAAGCAGAATTTTAATTGTACATGCAGAGATTCTGCTTACATAGTGGAAGGGAAATGTGTTGTGTCAGCTATACATGCAACAATGGAGTTGAATCTCGCTGGCAAATGGCTGTTAGGGGAAATACTGCCTTCAGTTCATTTCAATAAGCATTTACTAGGCACCTGCTCCTAGCCAGGGAAGCTGTGGTGGCTGTTCCAGGGGAATAAGACAACCAAAATGGGAACGTATTCTGTAGACGCTTTTATTAAGACATAAACAGTATAAAGACAAAGGCAGGTCATTCCAGAATGAGGGGAAACATTAGCAGTGGCGACCACAGAATTCCACTGAATCATGGCCTGCTGCTTTTACAGAGAAGATTCTGAGCAGTGTGGTAGGTGGGGCTACCATGGTAGGGTCAGACCATGATAAGGATGTTGTTGCTATTAGGTGCTGTCGAGTCAAGTAACAACCCCATGAACAAAAGATCTGAGCCCTCTTCTATATCATCCTCACACTTCCTGACTCAAGGGCCCATTGCAGCAGTCACTGAATCAGTCCACCTTGTTGAGGGTCTTCCTCTTTGCCGATTCTCCACCTTCCCAGTTTCATGTCCTAGCAACATGTCCAAAGTGTGTGCAGTGAAGCCTAGTCATCCTTACATCCAAAGAGCACTCTGGCTGCACCTTCTCCAAGACCAATCTGTCCTCTTGGCTATCCTGGGATGTTCAGTGCTCTTCTCCCAACATCACAACTAAAAAACATCTTTTTGTTTGTTTGTTTGTTTTTGTCATCCTTATTCATTGTCCAGCTCTTGGATGCACAGCTGGTAATCAGAAAGACTATGGCCTGAATAAGATGCACCTTAGTCTTGAAACTGACATTACTACTCTCCAATAATTTGGAAAGGTCCCTAACTGCAGATTTTCCCAGTGCAATGTGTCTCCTTATTTTCTGACTGCTGGTACCAAGCATGTTAATCGTGGATCCAAGCAAGAGGAAGCTGTTGGCAGTCTCAATCTCCTCTCCATCCATCATGATGCTGCCTATCGGTCCAAAGAATCTTTGTTTTTCAAACATTGATAGGGGTAGCTACACAATTTCAAAGCAAGAGCTTACAGTATTTTTCTGGGGTTCCCACTGCTGTCTCCTGGCATGGGGTGGTCGAGGCTATGACTTAAGGACATGCCTAGGCACGCAATTGTTCCTCCTCAGGCTAGTCTGGAGGCCATTCATACAGCTGCACTTTCACTGAGTGCCAAGCTGCTTGACAGGTATACCGTCAGAAAGGAATGCACATGACATCTAAGCGTGTGTTAAAAATCAGCCTAGATTTCCTTGGGGTATATTCCAAGAAATGGAATAGCTGGGTCATATGGGATTTTCATGTTCAGCCTTTTGAGGAAACGTCAAATTGCCTTCCATAGCTGTTGTATCATTTTACAGTCTGACCAGCAGTGCATAAGGGTTTCAATCTCTCTGCATCCTCTTCAACATTTATTGCTTGCTGTTTTGTTGAACCCTGCTACTGCCGCTGAAGTGAGGTGGCATGTCCTTATTTTGATTTAAGTCAGTCTGACTGCTAGTGATTTTGAACATTTCCTTGTGTGTTTCTTGACCTTCTGAATGTCCTGCTTTGTGAAGAGTCGTTTTATGTCTTTTGCCCATTTTGTGACTGGCTTATCACAGTTTTTCTTGTCGGCCTTGTAGGATTCTGTAAACTTTGGATTGAGAAATTGTGGTACATTCATGCAATGGAATGAATACTAAGGAGCAATGATTTTGCAAAATACTGTATAACTTGGGAAAGACTACTGAACATTTTGCTGAGTGAGATATCTCCATCACATAAGGACAGATATTGCATAAGGCCACTATTGTGAAAATAGAAAGATAGCTGAGATAGAGATGTATAAATGTTCAAAAGGAAAAGGAGACAAGGGAGGCAGCAAAAGGTGAAGGAGGAAAATCACTAGGATAGCAGGGGTAGTGAGTGGAAAACTCTGGAAGTAACTGAAAAGGCTTAATGGGGGCTTGAAAAGTCAGAGTGATAACAGACATAACACAATGGTGATTAATTACATAAAATATTATATATAGCAATGATTGCATAAAAACACAAAGTACATGTACAAAATATGATGTATATGAATGATTACATGGAAACCAATAATTTTTTTTATCAGCCTACAGATAGAATTCTGCCCCAGACCTCAGCCTTCCACAAAGTGCTTTTGATTTTAAGCTCAAATAGATGGTGTAATTGCACTAAGTTGAGCTGCTAGCCAGAAAGATGGAAGTTCTAATCCATCAGCTGCTCTGAAGGAAGAAGATGAAGCTATCTCCTCCCATAAACAATTACAGCTTCAGAAACCAAATGGGTTCTCCTCATGAGTCAGGATTGGCTCAGTAGTGGTGGACTTGATTTTTTTTGTTTGTTTGTTTGTTTGTTTTGCTTTGTGGTCAGGCCTATGCAGGAACCTTAAAGAATAGAAAGATGCATAAAATACTATTCTTGCTGTCAGGATAATCTAGCAAGGGACAAGCCTGGCAAATACAGGGCACAGGCATGCAGACCTTGCTCCCAGAACCCCAGTCTAAGGTGGATGGGCCCTGCTGGAGGAGAAAAAAGAAAGAACTCTAACACAGCTGCCTGTGTTAGACAGAAAATACTTTGCAATTGCCTGAGGGGTCATGGCATCTCCATAGAGATAATGGAGTTGAGATGAGCCTGGAAGGGCTTTTCTGCTGACTTCAGGCAGGTGATAATATCAACGTTGTCATTTTGAAATTGCTGTGTATTATATAGGGAGCTCGGGGTGGCACAGTCTGTAGGGAATTGCTCCGCTAACCCAAAAGCCACACCTCTCAGGCAATTTGAATCTATCCCTGCCTCTAAGGGAGAAAGTTGGGTGATTTCCCTCCCTCTTATTAACAAGCTCAGAAACCTGCTGGAGGGTCAGCTGTGAGTCTGTTCTAACTCAGCAGCAATGCAGAGGTTTTTTTTAATTATGCTGCTGTTGTTAGATGCCTTCGAGCACAACTCCAGCAACCCTATGAACAACAGACCTGAACCCTGTGCCATCCTCATCGACTCTGATACCCTTGAGTCCACTGCTGCAGACTGTGTCGATCCATCTTGTTGAAGGTCTTCCTATCTTTCACTGACCCTCCACCCTTCCAAGCATGATGTCTCTCCAAGGAACAGCCTCTCCTAGCAACATGCCTGAAATATGTGAGATGAAGCTTTGCCTCCAAACGAGCATTCTGGCTGCACTTTCTTCAAGACATACCACAAATATGTTAATGCCATTGGAGATATTAGAAATATCAGGGTGAACTTATGATTTTAAAAATAATCAATTCTTTTCCAGAGACACTATGTAGAGACATTTAAAATGGTCCAGTGTCTGACCTACAGCTGTAGGCTGCCCTACAACACAGCCTCTAACAAAACTAGGCTACCCTGAACCCCTCGTAACAGAATTGTTTACCTTTATTCCAAGAAGCACCAAAATCTGCATGCGGTATGTGCACAGGCCAACTTCGAAGGGTTCGTGCTGTGAGCCCTAAAGTTCTTATGAGGTTGTCAGAAACAAAGCCAAAACCAAAACAATATGTCAACAACAGTTATGGTGGTTCCACGTATGCTAAATGGGTCCATGACAGGATGGAGCAGGCTTTCCTTATCAAGGGACAGAAAATTGCTGTGAAAGTATTGAATGCACAAGCACAAAGTCAGAAAGCTAAATTTTTAAAATGGTGCCTCTTTAAATAATAAAAACATCATATGAAAAAACAATCAGTTGCCTCCTTCTGCTCACTGAATGGGAGCTCTGGTGGCTTAATGGTAAAGAATTGTGCTGCCAACACAAAGATACATGGTTCTAATCCACTGGCTGCTCCAAGAGAGAAAGATGGACAGTCTCTTTCTTTTTTTTCTTTTTTTTTTTTTATTTGACAGTCTCTTTCTTACAATTTACTGCCTCTGAAAACATGCTATAGAGTCAGCTATGAGTTGGTTCCAGTTTGACGGTACACAACACTTCTACTCACAGAGTGAACAGTGAGGCAGTGGCACTCTATTGACATTAAATACCTCTAATTTTTAAATCTTTATTTCTAAACACCATTTCACACTAAAAACAAATAACCTCCAGGGCTCCTGAGAGAAATGCTTACTTCTAGATCAGGGCCAGGAAAGGTAGTAAGGACAATCAGAGACAACCTGAAAGATGCGTAATGAACGAGAATGATCAAAGAAGAATCAGTGTCTGAGTCGTGGTGTTGGAGAAGAGTATTGACTATCCCATGGACTTCAGAAAAACCAAGTCTGTCTTGGCAGAAGTATAGCCAGAATGTTCCTTAGAGGCAAGGATGGTAAAACTTGTTCCTAACATATTTTGGGAATGTTGTCAGGAGGGGCTGGTCTTTGGGAAAAGATGTCATGGTGGGGAAAGTTCAGGGTCAAAGGAAGAAAGGAAAACCCTAAACAAGATGGATTGATACACACACTGTAACAGTGTGCTTGAGCATATCAGAGATCTGTTGTTCATAGGGTGAATTGTTCATAGGCTGTGAGTTATAGTCAACTTGATGGCCCATAACAACATAACAACTAGACACTGTGTTAGAAAACAAAGAAGCACCTAATCATTATTGAGCATAAAGAAACAAGCAAAATGGCTTCAGTAGGGAAGGAAATCAGGCAGGGCCAAAATGTGGGGCATTTTTACTATCCTGGTCTCTTTAAAAGAGACTATAAAATATATATATATGCCAAATGCAATGTATAAACCTTATAACCCATATTTTTCTTTTTATTTTATACTGACTTATTTACAAAGTTCGAATACATTGTTTTTCACACAAAATCTTTCCTATTTCCTTCATCCCGCCATCAAATTATACAACCCTTTAATTAACACTCCACCCCCCCCCCATCTATCCTCACCCCTCTGCTTCTACCCTCGACCCTTGGATCTTCATACTCGTTCTACAATAATGGTTTTATACAGTATTTGTCCTTGTGGGAGCATAATGCTCTCCACTCCCTCCCAAGTTAGGTAGCAATTTATAAAATCATTCCTTCTTTGTGCTGCACAGTATTCCATTGTGCGAATGTATCACAACTTCTCAATCCATTCGTTTGTGGTTGGACATCTGGTCTGTTTCCATGATTTAGCAATGGTGAATAATGCTACTATAAACACTGGTGTACAAGTCTCCATTTGTGCTTCATTTCTCATTTTCATGGGGTATATTCCAAGCAATGAAATAGCTGGGTTATATGGAATTACTGTGTTCAGCTTTTTGAGGAAGCACCAAACTGCCTTCTAGAGTGGTTGTACCACTTTACAGTCCCACCAACAACGTGTAAGGGTTCTTATCTTGTCATATCCTCTCTAACATTTATTACTTGCTGTCCTGTTAAACTTTCCCATAGCTACTGGAGTGAGATGGTATCTCATTGTGGTTTTGATTTGCATCTCTCTTATTGCCAGTGATTTGAAGCATCTGAATGTCTTCCTCTGTGAAAGTTCTTTCCATGTCTTTTGCTCATTTTGTAATTGGGTTATCAGTTTTTTGTTATGGAGGCCCAGGAGTATTCTATAAACTTTCATTATGAGACTCTTATTTTATGTGCACATGGATTTAATTTTTAGAAGTTCCCATTCATTAATTTCATCCTCTACATATCATGCATTTCTGATTGTATTTAATATGGCAGTCTCTTTATACCATAGACTAGGCCTTCCTAAGGTTGCTCCGAGTTTGTCCTTTATGAACTTTATTATAAACCCAGTTTTTAAAAAGACAGGACAACTTTAAAAACACTCAGAGATCATTGGGAGATTTAGATTTGGATTGAGTGTTAGGTAATATGAAACTACTACTACTGATTTTCTCAGGTATGAAAATAGTGTTGTTATGAGAGGAATGTCTTATTTTAGGAGATGCATAATGGGGTTTTTGTAGAAAAAGGCAGGTAAGTGGGGAGGACAAGGACAGAGATACGAAAGAGATGTCTCAGAGTCTCTGGTTTGGGCAGATAGTCCAGGAGATGACAAGCCCTCACGTTCTCATCTAGAAAAACGAACATCATTATCTTAACAATGTCCTCTGAGAGGACTGGTCCTGGCTCACCCCTTGGGGTATCAGTGGGAGAGGGCTGGGGCTGACATGCTCTTGCTGTGCAACCCCAGCTGGCTGTGAGCTCTTTCTTTTTGTGGGCTTCCAGTCTTCCCCTCAGCCAGCGCTCTCAGCCAGCACAGGGAAGCAGCGCCAGCTCCTGGTTTCTATAGCGACCAGGGCACAAAAGGAGAAGTACAGAGATGGAAGGAAATAACAAAGGGGGGAACGAACAGCACAGATATTTGACACATCAGGAATTCAGGAGGGGCGTCATATGACCTAGTTTTAGAGCCGTGGGAAGCATTTCTGGCACTCACACTTGACTGTTTTGTTTTTCATAGTCTCTTTACCTCGAGCTATAAAAGGAGGTGACAGAATGTAGCATGTTCCCCGTGAAAGGCTAATAATGAAACACAACTGTAAGGATAAAGGAGCTGGGAGGACCCGGGGAACACCTGCGCCTCATTGCTGGCCTCCCCATCAGTCCCTGACACCTCCCTCTTCCTAGATGTTGGGGCTACATGAGGGGATTTTGCAGTGGACACAGCATGGTTGACACTCCCAAGCTGTGTGATTTCGGGCAGTTTCCTTGACCACCTGGGGCTCTAGCGTCCTAGTTCATACAATGGATTGGTGATTATGTATTCTAAGTACCTGATGGATTGGTGGGCCTCAACTGGCCACGCTGGTCAGGAGCCACTGGGCTTGGGCAGGGTCAACACTTAGTAATGCTGCCCCTTATCATTTTTCTCTCATTCTCTTTTAGTTGGCCATGGACAGAGTGAAGGGGAGAGGATGGTGGTGTCTGACTTCCAGGTTTTCGTCAGAGATGTGCTCCAGCACATAGATAGCGTGCAGAAAGACTACCCCAAGCTCCCCATCTTCCTTCTGGGCCACTCCATGGTAAGCAGATCACAGGGGGCCCCTGCCTGCCCAGCCCTGTGGGGTGGGAGAGTGAGCACCATGTGGGAGTTGGGGCCCAAAACCCTGGGAGTCTGCAAGCAATATAGTGTTTCCGGAGCTTGCTGGGCTCGGGTCCTGAAGAGAGGCCGTGGAGGGTGCCAGAGAAGGGCCTATTCATTCCTCAGGGCTCCCAGCCACGAGCCAGCCAGCCAGGCCTTGCTGCCCTTCTGAGGCACTTGCAGGCCCACTGGGAAACAGAACCATTTCCACACCTCTGCCCTCAGGCTCTTCCACCCTGAGGCTGCTGGGGCTCCTCCGCTTCCTGCAGAGACGCTTCTCCCAGGGCCAGCCTCCTCCTGGTTATGAGACCCCCACGGACTGCCAAAACCTGTCTTTTAGGACTACACGGGAACAGGGAGGGGATGAAACCAGTCCCTGAATGTTACTTGAAACTCTTAATTTTTAGAGGTATAAAATCCTCTAATCTTTTGAAAAAGGATTCTCAACGAGCAGCCCCAGGCTGGGTCCCAACAAGGATGCTGAACCCACCAGTATCCTTAACCATTTGAATGCCAGGGGATGACCCGCTAGGACAGGCCTCCTGCCGCGTTTTATCAGACCCTGGCTCTGATGGTGTTCTCAAGGGATACACCTGTTCTCAGTTGCTGGCTGAAAGGTTGGAAGTTTTTTTAATCTACCTAGAAATCCCTGAAAAGAAAAGCCTGGTGATCTCCTTCAAAAAGTCAGCCTGTGATCGCTCTGAAGAGCATGGTTCTGCTCTGACACCTGTGGCATCAGAGAGAACTGACTTCAGGAGAACGGATGATTTTTTTCCCTTGTTTGGTTTGGTTTCTCACAGGCCTGACCCTGTGAGTACTTGAGACTTCAATCCTCAGATTAACAGTCATCCCCATTTTACTAAAGAAACAGGCCTTGTCGCTCCATCCTGAGCCGCAAACTTATTTCTCTTAGAACCTCCATTTCTGAGATCTTTCTACACACCAGAGCGGGGGATGGTTAGCAATCTCTTCTTGTAATCAGATTACCAAAAAGGCTTGCAGTAAGGCCTGAATTGGGGGCCTGCCAGCTTTTGGCTTGAAATGAAGCAAGAATGTGGTGTTGTTTAACTCGCAGCCCACAACCAGGAACCTTATTTATATCTCTCTGAAACATTTCCTCTTGGAAAACTCAGAGCAAAAACATTTGTAATGAAATAATTGCAGATCTAGTTTATCCAACACGAGACGGTTTCCGGTCCAAGGTGGGCTCTTCAGGGCTCCGGGCCAGGGCGAGAGCGATACACATGCTGTGTCTCCAGGCAGCTCTGCCGTTTTACCTTCCAGGGAGGTGCCATCGCCATCCTCACGGCCGTGGAGAAGCCAGGCCTCTTCTCAGGCATGGTCCTCATCTCACCCTTGGTCCTCGCCAGTCCAGAGTCGGCAACAACTTTCAAGGTAAGGGGGTGTCTCGTTTGGTGAGACTGCCACAGATCCCCTGTGTCTCGGGAGCTGCATTGTGGGTGAGAACTGGCTAGAGGGATTCAATCTGTACTTGACTTCAAGCTCTGTTTTATTAACATTGGGGCAAATATCAACTATCCCAATGGCCACTGGAAGCTAATAATTTCTAATAATGTGAGAGCTGGGTTTTTGTTGTTTCTGGTTTTTCATCCAAAGAGAAAATGAGTTCCTGAATGTGCTTGTTTTACACTGGTGAATTTTAAAAGGGAAAAAGAGTCACACATGCTTTGATCCTACAAAGTAGCCTTTTGTTCATGAGTCAGATGCAAGGCTTGAGCTGTTTTTCACGGACTATCTGCCAGTTTCAGGAAGATGTCACCAGGAGGGGAGTGAGGCAATTTGTCATTGCCACAGTTTTCCTTGTTGGACTCTCCCAGAGCATTTCACCTCTAACAAACATATTTTCCCTTGGGTGTGAAGTTAACAAAATCAAGCATGTGAGTGAGTGGAACTGAATTCTGGTACTGGAACTTTGAGCTAGTTTCACAGGGCAAGTGAGCCAACTATCAACTAGACACAAATAGGCCTCCTCTCCCTGGGAAAAGGACTGATGCCGTAGCCTCAGAGAAGCCCTCAGTGAAGACTAGAGTGTGTCACTAGGGTGTGTTGAGACCAGTGAGATGGAGAATCCCCACTCCTCTGACACCAGGTTGTGTCCTTTCTCACCTTGACACTGGACAGAGGATGCTGATGCCCCAAACCAGTTCTTGGGGTTCTCAGGGAGACCCTGGAGGGGGTGTCATAGTGCAGTGTACATTGGGAGCAATACTCAACTATTCTGGGATGCATCCTTACTTCTCCTGAACTTGCCTCATGTGACAAATGGACCATTTGAGCAATAGCATTAAGCCTTCAGCCTCTACAGTATTGTTCTCAGAACCCAAATTATGAAACACAGTACAAGGATAAAACCTTGTAAAAAGTGCCCTAAATGTGTTTTCTACAAACAAGGAGGGATCTCTGTTTGGTCTAGTGGTAAAGAGTGTACTGCCATCTCAAAGGTACGTAGTTCGAATCCACTAGCTGCTCTATGGGATAGTCAGTCTCCTCCCATGTGGTTTATAGCCTCTGAAAACCTGCTGAAGAGTCAGCTATGAGTCTGTTCAAACTCAACACAGTTAACAACAAATAGGTATAGATTTGATCTTGGGTTTCTAAGGGTGGGTGTGATGACGAGAGTAAGCTTTCAGTAGGTGTAGAAAATCTCACTGATGTGGAATAAAGGTGGTGTTAGATGTCATCAAGTGAACTAAACTCCGCAACCCTTTGAACAACAGAGCTGCACCTTGCCCATCACACTCACGGTGTCTGACGTGCACGGGGCCCACTGTAGTCACTATGTCCATCCATCCCGTCAAAGGTCTTCCACGTCGTCACTGACCTCTGCTTTTCCCAGCATGATGAGAAGCTGAGAAAAGAAAACCCTCAATTTGTCTGGTTTTTGTCTCTCTGCTAGCTCAAGCAGAAACATTTATTTTATTAGCTAAAGAGTAAACAAAATAAATTGGGGATGGGGAGAAAAGAAAAAGAAAAGATAAAGAGATTGGCTTTCGTTCCATGTTAAAAAACCACCAGTGACTATTGTGGGGGTTTTTTGGGGGGGTGTTAACTGTGATTTTAATGAAAATTTACAGAAAAGTTGGGTTTTCATTCATTCATTGTTACATATTTCCCTCCCTATGCCCCCACTTCAATTTTTCAAAAGAAAATATTTATTCACTTTTGCATCATTTTCTCCCTTCCCCAGTCCACTTTACTATACACCTTTAATTCTGGACTGTACCAGTGACTTCTTGAAATCCTTTTACTATCATTGATAAAGGGATCCCAGATGATTTAGTGGTAAGGATTTGTGCTGCCAACCCAAAGGCATGCAGTTCGAATCCACCAGCTGCTCTGCAGGAGAAAAATAAGCTGTCTTCTCCCGTGCAATTACTGCCTCTCAGAACTCACTGTAGGGTCAGCTGTGAGTTAGTTACGACTAAATAGTACATAAAAATGCAGAGGACAACAGAAGAGACCTCAGTCATTTAATCGTGCCTTGGTGGTGGAGTGTGTTATATGTTGGCTGCAAGCCAAAAGGTCTGGGATTTGCTTCACTGGGGAAAGGTTAAGTATCTGTTCTCTGTAAGACTGACTACCTCAGAAAGCTGGTAGAGAGTTCCTGTAAGTCAGAACTGACCCAATGGCAGCGGGCTTGGTTTGATTTTTCTCATGGTGAACAATGATACTTATTTAAATGGGTCAAGGGAAACTGACTTGCCTCATTTTTCCTCTAGTGACTGTGATTATATGATACAAGGGCACTTCTCACCTGAACAGAACAAACATGGGCAGGATCCTAAAGGAAAGTGGACTTCCCATTGCCCTCTAATGTGCTCTGACTGTTGATAGGCTCAGGAGTGCTGGGCAGTCCTCTACGTTTATGCGTTAGCTCACTTCACACCCAGTGTTGCCCGAGGAACAAGTCAACTTACATTTTATAGCTGTGGAAAGTGAGATTGAGAAGAGAGACATGGCAGAATCAATAACATGTGGAATAGGTTTGCATCTAGGTCTAAACTTCCCCATCTAGAATACCTTCTCATCAAAGTAAAGCCAGGAACCTACGACTTTCCAGATAAAATGGAAGAAGAGTCAGGAAGCTAGTCCTGAGCTAAGGTAGCATAGTTTCCTCCCAGAGTCCTTGGAGGCATCTGCACTGATTGGCTGCCATGGAATGCCAGGCCAGACCACCAAAGTGAGCTTCAAAAGCCTTGTCATAGCAGAAGTCAGCTAGACTTGGGGGAATGCAGGCCTACCATTATTAAGGAACCAAGACAAATTAGATTCCCTTTGTCTCTAGATTTCTAGCCTCCTAAATAGTGAGGTTGTGTTTGCTATAGCAGTATACTTAATAGTGTTTCTGTTATAACATGCTGTCTTTTGTAACAGGAAAGTGAGACAAACATGAACTTCTTGTTCCTATTTTTCATGCAAATGGGAACTTTGTCTTTTGCATTTTTGTTTGTTTTGTCTTGGTAGGACTTTTGTTTTCTTTGCTTAGCCACATATCTGGATGCCCAGTCCTATCAGGAACTAGCCAGGGTTCCTGGAATGGGGGTAGATCAGGGTTTAGATAAAGTTCCTTGCTGGCCAACTTGGGTGGTTTTCATTGTCCGAGACCACAAACTTCCTAAAGGGAGAGATATCTGGAGATACCTTTTTTCTCTCCTTCTCTATATGAGAAAACTGAGGCTGAAAGAGGAATTCGGAAGACCTCTACCTGACCAACTGACTAGAAGAGAGTTCTATTTATTCCCATTTCCATAAAAGGTGTCCCAACAGAATATGAAAATTATTGAACAGTATCATTAATATCATATGCCAGCAAAATATTGCTGAAGATCATCCCAAAATGACTAGAGCAGTAGATTGACAGAGTACTGCCAGGAATTCAAGCTAGATTTAGAAGAGGCCATGGCTCAGGGATATCACTGCTGATGTCAGATGGATCCTGGCTGAAAGCAAAGAATGCCAGGAGAATGTCTATTTGTGTGCTTTATTGATTGTGCAAAGGCATTCAACTTTATGGATCATAACAAATCATGGCTAACACTGGGAAGAAGCATGGGATTTTCAGAACACTTAACTATGCTCATGCAAAACATATTAGCTAGACAAAGAAGTTGTTGTCTGCACAAAGAAAGGTTTTGTTTTGCATGGTGTAAAATCAAGAAAGTGTGCATTAAGGCTGTATCCCTTCTCCATACCTATTCAGACTGTATCTTGAGAAACTCACTAGAGAAGCTACACTTTATAAAGAAGAATATGAAATCAGAGTAGGAGGAGGATTCATCACCAACCTGTGTTATACAGATGGCACAGCCTTGCTTGCTGAAAGAGAGGGAGATTGAAACATGTGCTGCATAAGATCAAAGACTACAGCCTTCAATATGGATTACATCTCACCATCAAGAAAATAGAAATCCTCACTACCAGGCTAATAGGAAACATCATGATGGATGGAGAAAAGATTGAAGTTATCACAACAATTTCATCTTACTTGTATCCACAATCAATGCTGTTGATACCAGCACTCGAGAAATCAAGACTTGTTGAATCGGGGAAATCTACAATCAAAGACCTCTCCAAGGTGCTAAGGAGCAATACTGTCAGTTTAAAGACTAGGGTGCACTTGATTAATCCATAGTCTTTTAGTTAGTTACTTGCTCTGCATCTGAAAAATGGACAGTAAATAAAGATGCCAGGAGAAGACTCAAGGCCTTTGAGCTGTGGTATTGGAAAAGATCACTGAATAAGTCCTGGGCTACCAAAGGAACAAACAAATATGTCTTGGAGAAAGGGCAACCTGGGTGCTCCTTAGAGGCAAGAATTTTGAAACTTTGTGTCACATACATTGGGCATGTTGGTAGAGGGGGGCAGTCATTGGAAAAAGGAATCATACTTGGAAAGATGGAGGACCAGGAATGACAAGAAGCTTTTCAACAAGATAAATGGAGACAGTGACTGTAACAATGGGCTTGAATATATCAAAGAAGATGAGAATAGTACAGCATGAGGAAATGTTCAGATCCATTGTTCTTAGGGTTGCTATGAGTTATAGTTGACCCAGCAACACCTCACAACAACTTGGGCCCCAGTATCAGTAGGTGGAAGAACAGAATATTGAATACTGATCTGAATTTGTGGCCAGTGCTTGGTCAGTCAGCCCATTCAATAGCTTGTTGTATAGCTTCTCATATATACGAGAATAGCTTCAAAAACACAGAATTAAATTTCCAATTCTCATGGTCTCACAACTTCTTTAAGCCGTGAAAGTTGAATGGACCCCTGAATTTAATGCCCTGATAACCATCTTTCATTCTTAAACCAAAAATATCCCCTGAAATCTCCCAATCAAACAATAAATTAGCTTTCCTAGCAAAGCATGTCTGCCCTGAGCATTAAGGCTCTTTAACATCTATCTGGTTTCAAATTAACAGTAACAACTTGAAATCTTAGATAAGTACCTGGAGAGGGTGGGGCCTGAATTTATGTCAGCGAGGGAGAAACAGCTCAGAGAAGGAGTGTGATTACACAACTAAAAGAAATCATTCACGGAGAACACATTGAATGGGTATGTGTTTTACCATATATATCCTCAGTAACAAGAAAAATAAGTTGTTGTTGTTGTTGTTGTTATGTGCCGTCGAGTCGCTTGCAACTCATAGCGACCCTATGTACAACAGCCCTAAACTCTGCTCTGTCCTGTGCCAATCTCATTGTCTCTGACACACCCATCCCGAGTACCCCAGTCACTGAATCAATCCGCCTCATAGAGGGACTTCCCCTCCTGCACCTGCCCTCCACCCTACCAAGCATGATAAATAAGTAAGAATATTAAAGAAGAGAAAAGCATGCCTCCTTGTTGATGAGGTCACCTCGTGGGGGGATCTCTCAATATCTCAGGACTCAATGAAGCCAGGGCACAGAACCCATAGCTACCCCGCTAGCAGAGTGTATGTTTCTGTATGTTTCCTGGGACAAAGCACAGGGCTGGGGGTCACAGAGTGCCTTCCTTCTCTGGAAGCCCTATGAGAGAGATCAGAACTGCCTGGCAGGGCAGCAGGGGTGAGAGGACTCATTTTCAGTGGTCTTCTCTACATGCTGCCTGGACATTCTTCCCTGGGGGGCTGGGGAAGGGATGCTGGAGCCTCGGGCTTCCAGAAGATTCCACTCGCCAACGGCAGGGATGCAGGAAGTAGTTGACACTATTCACCTAATACTCAAAAGTGTGTGTGGCATCCTGTGTCTCATTTCACCTCCACGACCTGCCCATAAGGATGGAATAACTATTCCTAATTGACCATCAAGGAAATGAAGCATGTGATTGTGCTTGAGGTCTCCTTTCACCCTAAAACATGCAAAGGGATGTTTCTTTCACCTGGAAACATGCAAGATCAACTTCCTTGCCCTTATCCCATTTAACTTCCTTGCCCGTGGCCCATTTCGCAGCTGAAAGCCACTCATCCTGTTCTAGTGTCTAAAGCCTAAAGTAGAGAGGAACAGGAGGTAGGCGATAGGATGGAGGATTGTTACACTTTGAAGCTTGGGGTAAATTTAGACCCAGGAGCCCAGGGATTGGTGAGGCCATGAGATGGCCCAACAGCGCCGGGGGCTAATTCACCTTTGTCCTGCAGGTACCTGCTGTGCCATAGCCAAGTTGAGGGCACTCAAGGAAATTTACATTAAGATTAGAGGAGTCACTGCCCTGGGACCCGTCCTGGATGTATCTGTGTGGGAGCCCCTTCCTGCCAGTGTCCTATAGACTCCACTGAAAGCATCCTGGCATCCCCAGGGCTTTTCTCTCCGATGTGTAGGTACTGGGAGAAGTAAAAGCCAGATATGGCCCAGGGACCTCACTGTGACACGAACTGGCCTTCCCAGGACCTTTGTCACCAGTGCCTGTCCAGGAGGAAGGCAGGAGTTTTGTCCTCTTTTGCACAGATCTACTTGCTGATCCCACTAGAAGAGACAGTGAGACTGTAATTACCCTTCTCATGTTAAATCTTACCCTGACAAAAGCTTAAAAATTCTTTTGATGAGTCATTAAAACCTTCAGGATGAAAGAGACATTTGTGAATGTCTCCAGTGTTCACTGTGAGATCAAAGGAGCTCCACAAAGAGGCTCTTGAGCTGGTAGGGGGAGGTGTGGCCTCTTGGCTGAATGAAAGAATTGGGGTTCTAGCTGTGAACGTTTCATTGTTGCAGAGCCACAAATCACACACTTTCCCTGACATCCCTGCTCTAAGAGGTTGGTTTTTTTTTTAATCAATTGACTCATTCAATCTACTAACCAATGTTCTGCTTAGGGTATGCTCCCTAGGTCAAGGCTCATCCTGTAATCCCCATTTCATAGATGAGCAAACTAAAAACTTCAAGTTTGCCCAAAGATTAAAATCCACATGTTCCTGGCTCCAGAGTCTCTAAGCTCATACCTCCTCCTGCTTGTGTGGCCTCTCCCTGGGCTGTGTGCACCCTGGCCTCCAGATCCAATGGGCACCAAGACTCCTGACCATCAGGAGGGGGGTTATTCTTCAAGGAACCTGATGGGACCACTTCTTCTGAGCTGGGTTTGGGAATCTCTCCACACTCCACAGGATTCTCTGAAGATTTTGTGTGATGTGGCTGTCAGGGCATCAAGATTGATATTTTCTTGGACTCCACTACCTTTATTGGTGAGCCACTTCCCTCCATCCCTCTGCTGATAGGTCCCTTCTCTTCCTTGGTGTGTAGGTGCTTGGACCCTCTCTCTGCTCAGCTCTATGCCAGTTGTCTATCATCCTAACTCAGTCCCACGTGCATGGGACAAACAAGAGTGGCAAGCAGAAAGGCACTTTGTATTGCTGCTGGAAATGCTATATTCTAGTAAGGGCCCTCTTCTCTGTCTTGGGTCTTTTATGAGGAAGAGACTGAGTAATAGACAGTACTATCCAAATGCCCCTTATCTCAATCCTTATAAAAAGCCTTATGTGCCAGATCTTCCCTTGTCTCAATCTGAGAGCTCTGCTGAAAGCTGTCCACCATCGGTGACCCTTCTGGCATTTGACATACCAGTGTCATAGCTTCCAAGCATCACAGCAACCCACAAGTTACCCCAGTACAACAAACTGACAGACAAGTGCTGTACTAATAAGAGCAAATGTACTAATAAAAGCATACACACACATAACAACTGCATCAGGGCATCACCGTAGGCCAGTCAAATCACACCCTCCCTAGGGGACTGGGGAGAGGCCTTCTAACTTTCCGTAGGACTCCCAGCCCCTCCAACTTTATATAAGAACCTGAAGTCTTGTTCCCTATAGTTTTCTTTCCTTCCTTGATGGCTCAGTACTGCTGCTGCTCTGACCAGGAAACTCAGAAATGAAGGAAAGATAAGAGTGTGCCATGGCCCAATAGGTAGAATGTGTTCTTAAAGCAAAAAAGCAGAAAGCCCTTTGAGAAGGCAAGAAGCCAAAGATCAAATGAATCGCTGGATCCAGAAGTCTCCTTTATATCTGCTTCTCTTCTACCGGCTCCTGGAGCGGCATGTCAGCCGTGGGCCTCTCTTCCTTCCAGTCCACATACTCAGATCTTCCATAGCCTATATACAGCTGTGCGCCGATTCCCACAGTGACACCATGGAGACTCGAGAACAGGCCACATGGACACATGCACACATCATGTATCTGAGGTACTTGGTCCTTCACCTGGACTTGAACTCCTGTTGCTTTGACACACAGTCAGCTTAGTTGCTACAGTGGCCAAGCCCATTGCATGCATCCCTCTACCCTGTACCCACCAGCTCCAGCTCACCTGGGCTGGAAGTGTATCTGAATGTGCCTAGGTGCCCACCACTTTCCCCCTCCAACCCTCAGCCCCACACATTCTTGCATTTTCACCTCCTGATGGTGTTTTGGGGAGTGGGTCCTCAACAGGAGCTTGTGAGATGTGAAAGAATAGGTGGGGCTGTGCACTGCGTTCACTTTCTAGTTTCCCCTGGGAAACAATGCAAACCTTTGTATTATTCACTTTCTGAAGACATGATTTTCTGGAAGTGGCTCTCTTCCTTCATTTTTTTCCTATGAGGTTCTTTTCTTAAAAGCTTCCTTTAGCAGTACAATGTTCCCCTGGATAGAGGCAAGTGTGCTGAGCTGGGAGAGGACCAGATAAGTCTTCCCACCATTCTCTCCGACAGATTGCTTCTTTTTCAACTCTCTCGAAGCCCCCTGGCCCTGGTCCAGCTGTGTTGGGCCAACACATTGCCTTTTCTGGTACTAGCTAAGCTAATAATCTTGATGGTCAACATCTTCCCAATAGCTCTGGGAGTACAGGCCTCAGCACCTTCTGGTTCTGAGCCTTGTGTTTAAAAAAGATGCCAGTGGCAACAGTGTAGATGCAGACATGAAGGTAAGTCTTGTCTTCACAATCAATGTGAAGGTGACCGGCACCAAATTCCTGGGTCCACACAGAATCAGGTGACGGGCTTCCAAAATTGCTTGCCAGCAAAAGAGAAATCAACTTGGTGGTCGACTCGGTGAGATGAATGGACTCTGCATGGCATTACACACATTCTCGGTTCTCTGTTGAGTTGTCCTATCCCTGAGCCTCTTCCCAGCTCAGGGCCATCTAACCAGGTGATGGACTTGTCCCCAGGAGCGCTATGCGGGGTCAGCAATAGACAGGAAGATGGCATGGCTGGTCCAGAGGCTAGAGTTTGTGCACTTTCCATCAGGTGTGGCCTCACGTGGGTGCTGAATGGAGTGGGGCACACAGGGGTTGTCAGCTCTGCTCAGATCAGGGAACAAGAGACGCCAAAAGCAGAAGAATGTCTAGGAACCAGCTCTGCAGAACTTGGGGATGCATGTTAAGATGTTTCTCCCAATAAGTCTTCTCGGGGCCAATACTAGGGAGCCCTGGTGGCCCAGTGGTAAGAATCTGCACTGCAGCGTGGTTCAGTTCTACCAGCTGCTCCATGGGAGAAGGATTGGTAATCTCCTTCCATGCGGTCAATACCTCTGAAAATCTGCTGGAGGGTCAGCTATGTTGTCAGTTCTGACAACAACAACAAGAGCCTTTCGTGCCCAAGCTCTATTATAAATTACTAACATTGCTAATATTTTAGTCTTAGAAGGAGAAGTGGCATCCACTTCCGTAATAGGTTGCCTCCAGAAACCCTATGAGCCTGGAGAGAGGATGAAAGGCACCCAAGCGTCAAGGACTCTCCTTCATAGGGTCGCTATGAGTTGCCTGCGACTCGACGGCACTTAACAACAACAACAAGTTAGTGTTATTATTCCCTGGAGCCCCTCAGAGTCCCCTGAAGGCCACCAGTGGGCAGCAACCATACTCTCTCTACACATAGCACTTCTCACCCGCTATTGATTCATTCTCTTTATAGTCTTTGAGAACATATACTCCTGCTCTCAGAGAGGCTCCCAATTCTGAGAGTCCACAAATGTTTAATCTGTGTTTGAAACACCCAACTTGTTTGAAATTCTTACAGTTCCAGACCCTCCTTTCCTGGGCTCACTTGGTCTGCTGGCCACAGACCGCTTTGACTCTTGAACCTGCTGAAAGCAGCAGGGCCCACTCACTATGTCTGTGCTGGGCTAGTAGGCCCTCAAAGTCAGGGACAGAAGCTGAGGTGAAGAGATCTCACCAGAACACCAGGATTGCGTGTGGTGGCTCTTAGAGGCGGGGAAGCTATCTGGATTGGAAAGGAGCTGCTGCTGATTCTCACTGAAAGCCCACTGTGAGACCTAGAACAGGGTCCACTTTGTGGGCTGGCACCTTTGGTAACAAGGCCCTGATTTGTTCTTGCCTGATCCCTGGTGGGCTGAGAAACACTGGAGATGAGAGGATGCATTCTGTGCAGGCTGGAGAAAGGTCTAGAAAGTGGGGTCAACATTAGCCCCTGGGGGAGGGGAAGGTGAGAGAAAGAAAGTTAGGCAGGGGGCTTAAGGGGTCTCCTCAGCCTGGACTCTCACCCTCCCCTTCCCGCTGAGCCCCCAGTTCCTCATCTGTTACAAGCAGCACCTCACACAATCCTTCTGCCCCATCAGGGCCCCTGGGGCTGCTGTCCAGTTGTGTGATATGCCCTCTCTTGTGTCCCTTGACTCTTTTGAGTCTGCTTCCACCTTCTATGTGATTCTAATTTCAGCCTTTCACAGCTTGCTTTCAGAATAGCATCTCTCATCCTCCCCCACCCCCACCCGATGTCTGCATACTTTTCAGAAATGCAGACAGCCTCTCTCTCTAAGCAGGGTGTGAGGTCCGAATCTTGCTTTTCCTGGTAACACACAAGCTGGAGAGAGAGGCGGGCAGGGGGAGGACTCGCCTCAATCGGGTCTGAATCCTGTGAACATGTTGCAGGCACCTTCTGTATATCAAGTACTCAGTCACCAGGGCTGCAGATTAGCCTCCGTTCTGGCCCCGAGAGGGTGCTGAGGTCCCCGTTTCACAGCAAGGAGGCTCAGTAATGTTGAGGTCTACAAGGCACAGAGCCGGGCTCGGATCCAGGCCTCCTCCCCTCTGCCACGCTGCCTCTTTGTCAGGCTGCTGGCTATTATTATTATTTCTTTATTTTTCTCCCAGAGAAGCTGAGATGATGGACAAGTGCTCTCTAACCATTGCCATCTCCTTTCCAGACCATTCCGTGCTGTCTTGCTTCAAACCCTGGCATCTTGGCAGGGCCCTGCTCCAGCCATGTGATTTTATTCCCAGAGCCCACCTAGGGCAGCTTCTACAAATAATTCACAAGCTATAATTGATTGCAAGGGGGACAGCCGTGTAGAATCCAGAGCAGGCAGGCACAGCAGTGACACTGCTGCCACCTGCCCCAGTGCCCACCTACAGCCCAGCTGGTAGGGAAGCCAGCGTGGCAGTGCCTGCCTTGGCCGGAACGGCCAGTACCTTGGGAACAAGCCTGCCTGATGCTCAGTGTGGCTTTTGTTTCCCTTGTGTTACTGTAGATTGTTACTGGGGAACTCTGGGCGTGGATCCCACACACACTCACCATCCTGTCTTCCCTTCCGGCTAGGTTCTTGCTGCAAAAGTGCTCAACCTCGTCCTGCCAAACATGTCACTGGGACCAATCGATTCCAATGTGCTTTCGAGGAATAAGACAGAGGTAAGAGTTCCCCTGAAAACCAGGGAAAGGGATGGGGTGTGCCAGGGTGGAGGTCGGAACCTCCACTCGAGAGAAGCCTGGGTTTTGGCTCCATCCGCAGTGTTCACTTTTCGTAGCTAATGGCAAAGGTTCATGAGATGTTGTTGGCTTTAGGGTTGGAGGAGGAAGGGGCCTGGTGTTTGAACTGTGTCCTAAACATGCAAAGTTGCTAACCAGATGAGGAAGCTGTGTCTCAGTCAGGTCCCTCATGGTTACAGGTGACAAGAACTCGGGTCAAATGGTTGAAGCAAAAAGAGAGATTTACTAGCAAATATAATAATGGTTTCAAATGTGGTTAGGCCCAAGGCTTTGTCTCTTTTCCCTCAGTGGAGGCAGAGATGGCTAACAGTTTACCTGAGCAGCCCCAGTGGAAAGAGAGTACCTCCTTCTAGCCAGAAGCTCTGGGCTTATTCTAATGGGTAGATGGTCCCAGCCTGGATTATTTGGCCTTCTCAGAAACAGTTAGGGTTGATGTCAATGTACCAAACTTTAAAAGAGCATAGAGAAGGTGGTTCCTCAGAGAAAGCTGGGAAGTGGTCACAGGAGGAATGGGAGTGGATTTGCGTAAAGGGTGCTGGCTCAGAAGGGCCATGGAATTACAGGGGTACAAAGGGTCCCAGTGGAGAATACACTGTCACAAGGGGCTAAGCCTGCAGCCAGATATGTGCAGCTCACTGGGAGAACAAGAGAAGTTTTGGTACAACCTCTGCGTAGGGCAGCAGGTCAGTGGCAAAAGAGAAACAGAAGTCAGAACACCTTACCCCTAGGAGCCAAAGGCCCTGCCAGGCACATGTCACAGCCCCAGAGCAACCACGCTGTCTTCCATAAAAACAAAATCAACTGATACAGGGTCTGACAGAAAGGCAAGGAAGCTTTGGGAGGAAGATGCTGGGACATTGCAACCAGGTGACTGTCCCAAATGAGAGACCCCTGTTGGAACAAGGAAGCCCCACATGCTGGCACCCCAAAAGTGGCTCATCTCCAGTAAAACGTGTTCTCTTTGCCACAGCTGTACTAAGATAACAACAGATTTGAGGTGAGAGAAATGTTCTCTTGGAACCTTTGAGCTGACACATCAAAGTACAAATCCAAACCATCTGTCTATCTTACTACCTGAGTGAACATGGACGAGGGGACAAAAAGAAGAAAAATGGTCCCCAAGTTCTCTTTGTTTAAAAGCATTCAAATTGAGAACTTCTCTTTATCGTAGAGCAACACCACCAAGTCTTCTTAAATAAAAGCAAATGTTGTTTATTGAGGGATAGACACAGTCCAGACCAGGGAAACATCTCTTGTTACAGAATTGCAGGGGCTGCTTGGCCGGACTGTGGAAGGGGTGCATAGTTAAACTGTTGGAACAAGAACTCAATGTTACAAAATTCATGACTGTTGGTTTCAGTAGCAGTGTAGACAATAACCACAGTCAAACGCTCCTGAGAGGACTAGCAAGTTCTCTCTGGAAGCAGATTGCCATAGACAGAATCTCACATAAGTGTTTATTGTCGTGTCATGTACCAAGAGTCGGAACCAACCCATAGCTGACCCTCCAGAAGGTTTTTAGAGGCAGTTAATTGCGCAGTAGGAGATTGCCCATCCTCCTCCCAAAAAACAGCTCGTGGCCTCAAACCGCATGCCTTTGGGATTGCAACAAGCTTCTTGCCACTAGGCCACCAGAGCTCCCTTCACAGAAGTGATTAATACTGGGTTTATTAGTGAAAGGAGAAAGAACTACAAATAGGCAGTACAGAGTCTAAGAGTCAGACAGTGGACCCCTGTCCAGAGTGCAAAGGAACAAGGGGCTAGGATCTAAGTACTGGTATTTATGAGATCTTTCCCCTTGTTTACTTTTCCATTTAGTGGTTTCTTCTGACTAGTGCCGAGGGCCAGCTTCTACTTTTAAGTAGAATGATTGCCAATATTTTTCAGAGTCCTAATCATAAGATATCTTGTGCTCTTTAAGGTCGAGATGTCTCTGGTATCAGACATCAAACCATAGAGTGTGGAGGGGGAGTTGACCCAAAGCTGCTGTGGTTGTCGCTGGTCTTAATTCTGTTTCCCCGCTTCTGCCTTGGACCTTTTTCTCCATGTTCCTTTTGTTCTCTCTGATCTTGACAATAAAGGGCTGAAAGACCATGGGGCATTAAAGGTAGGATATTTACAATTGAGAATTAGGCAATGATAGTACCAAAACAATGGTAATAAAGAAAGAAGATCAAGCTGCTCTGAAGGAATTGGCAAAAATAAGGCCCTAGGGAATACCAAAGGACATATTTCAACAAACAGATGCAGCCTTTGATGTGCTCACTAGGTTGTGCCAAGAAATCTAGAGGGCAGCTACTTGGCCAACTGATTGGAAAAAATCCATATCCATACTTATTCTCATTCAAAAAAAAAAAAAAAGTGATCAGACCAAAGATGGAAATTATTAAACAATATTACTAATAGTACATATAAGCAAAATCTGGCTGAAGATTATCTAAAAACATCTGGAACAGTACATTGACAGAGAACTTCCAGAGATACAAGCTGAAGTTAGAAGAGGTTGTGACACTAGCGACATCACTGTCAGTGTCAGATGGACCTTGGCTGAAAGCAGAGCATATCAGAAAGATGTCTATTTGTGTTTTATTGACGATGCGAGGACATTTGTGTGGATTACAACAAATTGTGGCTAATATTGAGAAGAACAGGAGTCCAGGAATCCCAGAACACCTGATTGTGCTCATACAAAACCTATATGTAGACTGAGAAGCTGTTGGTTGAACAGTGCAAGAAAATGTTGCAGGGTTCAAAATCAAGAAAGGAGTACAACAAGGATGTATCCTTTCTCTGTATCTTTTCAATCACTATGCTGAAAAGATCTTTTGAGAGGCTGGGCTCATTGAATGTGGCATCAGGATTGGAGGAAGATTCATCAGCAACCTAAGCAGCTGACACAACCTTGCTCACCAAACCTGAGGAGGACTGGAAGAGCTTTCTGAAGATGACCAAGGACTGCATCCTTCAATACAGATTGCGTCTCAACATTAAAAAAAAAAAAATCCTCACCACCAGGCCATAGATAGCATTATGTTAGATGGAAAAAAGATAGATGTTGTTAATGAGATTTCATCTTGCTCAGATCCACATTCAACACTCTTGGCACCAGCAGTTAAGAAATCAAAAGATGAGTTGCATGGGAAAATCTGCTGTCAAGGACCTCTCCTGATTGCTAAAGAGCAACAATATCCGTCTAAAGACTAGGGTGCACCTGATCCAAGCCATAGTCTTCTCAATTGCTTATTATGCATATGAGATCTGGATAATGACTAAGGATGTCAGAGGAAGAATGGATGCCTTTGAATTGTGGTACCAGAGAAGAGTATTGGATATACCATGGACTGCCAAGAGACCAAATATGCCTGTCATGGAGAAGGTGAAATAAATTTGCTCCTTGGAAGCCTGAATTTTTAAACTCTATTTCACATACTTTGGGCATGTTGTCAGGAGGGACCAGTCCTTGGAGAAAGACATAATGCTTGGAAGGATAGAAGATCAGTGCAAGAGGAAGATCCTGAATGAGAGGAATTGACACAGTAACCATGGCAGTGGGGTCAGTGTGTCAGAGACAGTGACGTTGGCTCAGGATAGGGCAAGGTTTGGAGCCATTTTTCACAGGGTCACCGTGAGGCATAGTCAACTTGACAGCAAATAACAATAACAATAGTACCTAGGTACGAAGGTCACGGAAAAGATGGGCCCCTGGTGCAGGTCTCTCCTCTCATCAAGCTAGCCCGCTACTCTGCGCTCTTCCTCAGCATGGCTGACGGAGTCAAGCACTATAGTTACCTGGACCCGCAGGCAAAAGAGAAAAGGAGGATAGCAACTGAGGAAAAGAAAATGCAGGATGACCTGAAGTGGATCGCCCGAGAACTAGCAGAAACCCAGGACAATAGCATACTGAACTGAAGTTCCTCTGAGCCTACCTGTTCTGGATCAGCAGTGAGTGAATAAACCTCCCGTGCGCTGGATGGGGAGGAAGAACCGTAGTACCATAATGAGCTCTGGTGGTCTAGTGGTAAGGAGTTGCACTGCCAACTCAAGGCAGGTGATTCAAATCCACCGATCACTCCAAGAGAGAAAGAAGGGCAGTATCCTTTTGTGCAGTTTACAGCCTGGGGTCAAGTATGTCAGAGAGGGTGAGGTTAGCTCAGCATAGGGCAAGGTTCAGAGCCACGAGGGGTCACTCTGCGTCACAGTCAACTCAACAGCACATAACAACGACAAAACCCTCTGGAGTGTCAGCTGCGAGCCAGTTCCAACTTGTTTGCTCATAGCAATAGTTATGTGACCAATTACGTGATTGGTCAAAGGCACGTGTTTATTATAACGTGATCCCAGGACAGCTTTAGGATGTCCCCAGTCAGAAAGACAGCGTTTCCCCTGGTAACCTGTTAGCAAAATTGCTTCCTAAGTCAAGTCTGTTCCTGTAGGTATGTTGTAAAGCGCTATGGATAACAGTATCTTCAGATCCTCTAAGCAGAAGCTATCACATTTTGCATCTATTTGTTTATAATGAAAAAGACTCTTTGGAAATAAATTAGCTACCTGCTAGACCTCAGAGAAGAATGTCTCCCTCAGGGTATAGGATTTGGTCAGCTTCAGGGTTAGAGGAGAAACTGCTGTTAGGAAAACTAAAATGGAATCCATTGCCATCAAGTTGATGCCGGCTCAACATGCCTCCCATTGGGTTTTAGAGATGGTTAATCTTTATGGTTTGAGACTCCCATCTCTCTTCTGTGGAGTGCCTGATGAGTTTGAAAAGTTGGCCTCTATTAGCAGTGCAACAGAAAACACACTACACCCCCTAGGACTCCTTTCTGTTAGGAAAGGCAGCTATGAAAATCCAACACGGATTTCAGGCTCATGCCAAGATTTTAAAACAGAGTTGCAGCGCCACTGGGATAGGCTGGTACTGTTATTATGTGCTGTCAAGTCAGAACCGACTCACAGCTGATTTTCAGAGACTGTAAATTGCGTAAGAGGAGATGGCCCACCTCCCAAGAAGCTGCTGGTGGATTTGAACCTCATGCCTTTGCATTGGCACTGCAACTCCTCATCGTCGGAGCTCCCCGCTTTTAGATTACTCCTTCCATTTATACAAGTGCACCTGATTTTCTATCCCGTCACACATCTCATTTATGAAATGTGAGTTTGCTGGGTGGACTGGGAGCATGGTGTGGTCTCAGAACGCCCCTCACCCAGTGGCATGCCCTCTTTGTCGCTCAGTCTCCTGGCCAGCCAGGTCATGCACGCGTTTGATGGCCCAGAAGCCCTGGCAGGCTTCCCTGCCTGGAGACACAGTGGCTGGCCAGCCCAGCGGGTTCCTGTTGGGATAAATATGGAGCAGAGCCCGCCCCTCTGCACCGAGTGGCAGCCTTGCTGGAGCCACTGTGAGTGTCTTTGAACAGTTGCTGGGTGCTAAAAATAGCAGCGCCAAGGGGGAAATAGGCTCGGAAAAGGCTCCTCCCTTTTCTAACATCGGGGTGTCTTGAGGCATGTCTTTAGCTATTTCCCTAGGAGCCTGACAGCTTTAAAAGCCTGGAAAAGGAGAAATGCTTGTCTAACAAGTCAGGGCACCAGGCCTGGTGGGAAGGAGACCAGCACTGGCAGGCATAGGAAGGTAGGCGTGTCTGTCAGTCTATCTGTCCATCAATTGGTAGCAGCGGGACTCTGCGGTCAAAGGTCACAGACACAGTGTTTTTGCTGTAGCACCTCATGTTCTCACCCCCACCAACCCACCCTGGATTGTTCGTCCAGCTGCCTTTCAGAGCACAACTCCAGCAACCACAAGGTGCAAAGGCAGTAGAAAAAGCCTTTGTAGATCTCACTGTTTCCCTTGCTCTGTGGTCATGCCCTCCCCTTGTCAGGTACCATCAGCCCCCTGTCTCACCAAGCCCCTGGGAAGTGATCATGGTACAGTTTCAGAAGCTTTTGCCCAGAGAGGGCGATTGACTTGCCCAAGGACACACAGCTCCTAAGGAAGGATTCAAGCCCAGATCTTTTCACACCACGCCAAATGCTCTTGCCATTAAAGAGTCTGGGAGCATAGAATTTGCTATTCAGGCATTTTCTATTATTGGTCAGCACAGTTAGGGTCTCAAATGAGGACAACAGGTTTTTCAGAATGTGATGAAAGGCCTTGGATGTGGTTGTTAATTCATGCTCTGGCTAAGGGCCCAGAGAGATGAGGCATGGAGGACACGATGCTGAAGGTCCCCCTTGCTCCCAGCAGTTAGTACTGGCCACATACTTAAATGCAGAGCACATTGCTTCTTCACAGCTGGCCACGTAGGCAGGCCAAGGCAGAGAGAGAGAGGTGCCCGACTCTTGAGTGCCGAGTGTACTAGAGGCATCCACTATTTACATGTGCATTTATCCACTGTTTACATGTGCATTTATCTTATCGAACCAAACCCTTGTTCTCTATAAATATCCCTGGACGCCTTCCAAGCTTGCCCTGACTGGTGGAGACTCATGATGGGCTTGCCATATGGTGGCTTCTGTGTGCCCGGGAGCACGGGGAGCCGCCAACTCGGTTTCCTTCCATTTCTGTAATTTGGTACCACATCCGCACCCCTCCCCATATCTCAGATGTGTGCAGCTTCAGAGGCTAAGCAGCATGTCCCGTTACCTGCATGTGTTTGACCCGCACCACTCAGCGTCCTCCTGTGAGCCGCAGGTCTGCTTGAAAGGCTCCTGCCAGGTGATTCAAAGCTTGACCATATTTTGCCCTCAACTAACTGTAACCTGCTAAAGATAGACCATAGCCTCCCGTGCTGGCCCCCAGGACACAGTCTCCACAGAAATGGAATGGGCTTTCCAGGAAGCCCAGCTTGGGGGCCTGAATTTATTCTGCAACTATCCAACCTTCATTTTTACGGAATACCCCACTTGCCTCTTGAGGCAATGGAGGCTTTTCAGTGCCTAAAGTAGTCATGGAGAGCCACCATGTGTTGTAACCAATGCAATGGTAGTGGGTATTTTGTTTTGGTAAAATGAAAAAACCCTTCACTTTTCCTCACATTATGTCTTTTTCCAAGGATCCCCCCAACCTCCCACCCCCACCCCCAACATGCCCAAAGTATGTGAGACAAAGTTTTACCATCTTTGCCTCGAGGGAGTGCCCTGTTTGCATGTCCTCGGAGACAGACTCGAATAGGTAGGAAAGGTCAGAGAAGAAGACCCTCAGTGAGATGGATTAAACAGTGGCTGTAACAATGGACCCAAACACATCAGAGGAGATGAGGATGGTGCAGGATAGGGCAGGGTTCAGATCTGTTGATAATAGTAACAAAAATAAAGACCATTCGAGACCATTCGAACATATTAGATCATAGGGCAGACGAGTGAAGAAGGGAGGGTGGTCATGAGTGAGTTGTTCTGTTGCCAATCCTAGATCCCAGACCTCCTCAGTTACACCCTGCGCTCAGCCTTTCTGCCCTCCCTCCTTTGCTGGCTTTGGAAGCAGCTCCCAGAGGCTTGTCCCACAGAGGCCCAGCTTTAATTGCTATGAGAAAGCAGAGGCCTCTGCAGGGAGCCTGCTGAGGAGATGCAGCCAACAGCCAGGAATAAGACAAAATGAGGCCCAGCAATATCTCCCTCCCAGGAGGAAGGGAAGAAAAATGCCTCTGGAGCTCAGCACTGCACCCTCACTTTCAGGTGAGGTTCAGATGTAGCCCCTTGCCCAGTTTTCAACAGCAGAGCCAGACACAAGCTACATACTGGGGTCTGTGGCTCTGGGTTTCTTTCCACTGCAGGCCTGTCCATGAATGTTTGATGCCCCCTGGCAAAGGGAATCAAAAGGAAATCAAACTCATTGCTGTGGAATCTGAACCGACTTCATAGCTGACCCGCATGTGTCTGCGTTGGCAGCACAACTCATATCACTAAGCCTCCATCACTCCCTCACTGCATTCACACAAGTTGTAAACCACACAGGAGGAGATTGCCTTCTTTATCCTCAGAGCAGCGGCTAGATTTGAACTGCCTGCCTCTGGGTTGGCAGTACAACTCCTTACCAGAGCTTCCTAGTAGAGACTTTGAAAACCCAACTCATAAAAGGAGAGTTCTGAGTCAGTCACCACCTTTTCCTTCAAATTAAAATTGGAAATGAAATCCCCAGTGAAACGAAATTTTCCAGCTCTGGAGAGAAGTTGAAATAGACCTGCCTCTGGAAGGGCGGACAACAGCGCAAGAGAGGAAGACCCCAGATGAGATGGATTGACACAGTAACTGGAATAATGGGGGTTGGTGTGGCGGAGTCAGTGAGACTGGCTCAGGACAGGGCAGGGTTCAGAGCTGTTGTATGTAGGGTCACTGCGAGTCGCAGGTGCCTCAACAACACAACATCAACAGATTCACTCATTGCAAGCATCACATCTCATGCTCTTTAGCTATACCCGTATGTGGGCATTTCAGAGATGTGCAGTTGGGGCTGAGCCACTGAGAAGTCAGTTGCTAACCCCAGGATCCTCAGCCCCTGGCAACTTCATCATGTGCATCCCGAGGGCAGGGACTCGGAGTGAGCTTCCACACAATCAGATCACCGTCATTCCCTAGAGCCACCCTCCTCCAGTTTGTATTACACTCTTCTCATTTCTCAGCGACTTTTGCTTTGGAGATTGGAGATTGCATGACTTTTCTGTTGCATGACCAGCAGTTATGAAAGGTTGCCTGCGATATCCAGGAAGTTGTTCTCACTTCTCTCATCATTCCTGCTGCTCAGTGCCTGGCAAGGTGGCTGCGCTCTGCAGGGTGATTGGAAGAGATGGCACTTGCCTTTGTCTTTCCCCCGTTGCCCACATGGGGACTGTATCTGTGTCCAGGGTCACACTTCAGGGACCGTTCACACCACTAGAGCACAGAAAGCAGACTTTGGGTAGCATTTCTGGCTGTGACCCTCCTTATGCCACAGCCATTTTTGCTGGGTGGAATAATGAGAGACTTTAATCTCCTGAGCTGCATGCAGCTGGTAAATAGCTCGGCCCCTCAGCCTGCAGGCCCTGGCATGGGGGTGAGGCTGGGCTGAGAAAATCGACTGCTCCATGCACCTGGCCATGGCGCACCACCAGCCATCTGGCTGGCAGTGGACATAGCAGGGGCAAAACAGTGTGCCCTCCGGGCTGATGCTTGACAGAAGCGACAGTCACATAGATACCATCTGACTGAGAACCCATAGTGTGGAGAGGTGTAGGGAGCCGGGAGGCCTCCGTGAAGGCAGGATTTCTGAGGGAGGCCTGGAAAGGTTTGTAGATGGTTCTGGGACTAAGAGTGAGAGTCTGGAGGAGCTGCCTGAGCTGGGACAGGGTTTTCCTCTCATCTAACACTTTACACAGAAAGATCAATGATTTTGCACTAGAATATCTCAAGGACTGCCAGAAGAACAAATAGGGCTGTCTTGGAGAAAGTGCAACCAGGAGGCTTCTTAGAGGCAAGGACAGTGAAACGTCATCTCACAGGCTTTGGGCACATTGCCAGGAGGGGCCAGTCCTTGGGAAAGGGCATAGTGCTGGGAACAGTGAAGGGTCCACAAAATAGAGGAAACCCCTCAACAAGATGGACTAACGCAGTGACTTTAACAAATGGCTCGCGTATATCCGAGATGATGAGGATGGTACAGGATAGGATCCTATTGTTCACAGTATTGCTGTGAGTTGTAGTCGACTGAAAGGCAACTAACAACAACACTTTTACTCAGAACAAAGGTGGGAGATGAAGAGGTTGCTTCTGCAAAACCCCACCAATCAATCATTCTCGGAGTCTTGCAGGGGACCTACTTTGGTAGAGTTGTTGTGTGCTCTGACTCCAGGGTGCCAGAAAAAAAGCATCCTAACTCCCCTTTGTTGAAAGTGGATAAATTAGGAAAGATCTAAGCAATGGAAGAAGGAGGTGAAAATACTGAGGTGGGCTCCACAGCACAGAAAGAAGGGTAAGTCTTACATAGAAAAGGAGGAGGGAGTTGGAGGGCAGGAGAATTGAGGACACATTCAGAGAGAGCAGAAATTGTTGGAGAATTAAGCTGACTGGACTTTCCTTCTCTGTGAAGTGAGAACCAGTGTCCTGTGGGGGAGAGGCTTGCCTTTCTGCCCATCAAGACTTCTTCCTTACCTTTGACAGGATGTGAAGGGTGGGAGCTTCCCGGGCCCACCAACCTACTCCACTCTCTCTGGTGCAAAGATTTATGGTTTTCATTAAAGATCTCTCATCTCTGGTGAATGGCACCTCACTTCCACCCTTGCTGAATGCCTCAGAGGGACAGAGCTCCCCTTTCCTTTCTCTCTCTTTCAGGTCAGCCATTCAGAATGTAGCAGGTAGAACAGACCGCTGGGTTCCAGACCTGCTCTGCCTCACACTTGCTGTGTGACTCAGAGGCATCACCTACGCTCTCTGGACCTCAGTTTCTTTAAGTGTAAATTGATGGTGATACTAATAATAATAGTTTTCAACTCTGGATAATAATAGCCCATAAGGAGTTGAGATGCTGGCCCCAAACCTCTGAGGTGGTTCCAGTCTACCAGCAACTCCACTCGAGAAAGATGGACAGTATCTTCCTGTGTGACTTCCAGCCTCTGAAAATCCACTGGAGGGTCAGCTGTGAGTTAGTTCCAGCTCAACAGCAATGAGTTTGGAGTGTGTTTGTTTGTTTGTTTTTATCAGAGGTGCCATGAGGAGCAAATGAGCAAACACAAGTAAAGAAATAACACAGTGCCTGGCACAGAGAGGTGGGGCTCTGTGTTTGCTACTTAGAATGTAATGCTGTGTGTCATCAGAGTCTAAAGGGGGGGATATGTCAAGATATGTGACTGGAGGGAGATGCTGTGATTTTACTCACTGGCTTTGGAGAGGACGCCCAGCTGTGGTTGCAGCTGTATTTACTGTGCCTTCTCGTAGGGTTTCTGCCCACAGAGAGAAGGCGTTCAAATGTAGACGCTTCAGTCAGTGTGTTCTTGGCTGTTCACACTTGCTGAGAGCCTTTCAGAGCCCCAGAGAGAAGGGGGCGGGGTATACCAGCAGATGGCTGAAACACCCAGGTGGCCAGGGAAATAGCCACTGCTTGACAAACAGTGTGTTAGCGGGACATTTGAGGTCCTTTTGATAGGGACAGTGGCGTTCAAAAGAGGTAGACCTCCAGAGACTTCCAGAACAGAGCTCTTACCTTCCCTGGCTGCCCAAAGTCAGATCCAGGTGCCACCCTCAGAAAAAGCCAACACACACATACACACACACAAAATAAAAGCCAACACAGAAGCCGCTGTGGGCTGAACCCTGCCTTTCACTGTGCCAGCAGCATCTCAGGTAAAGAATGTCACTTAGGGAACTTTGTTGTTGTTGTTGTTGTGGACCATCGAATCAGAACCAACCCCTAGCTGACCTTCTGATAAGTTTTCAGAGGCAGTTAGTCACATGGGAGGAGAGTGCCCATCCTTCTCCCGCACAGCAGCTGGTGGACTCAAACCCCTTGCCTTCAGGATTGCAGTGCAGCTTCTTACCACTAGGCCACCTTCAAATCAGCATCTACCCCATCATGGTCTATAATTACCAATTGTTGGTATGAAAAGAGTCCTGTTTCCTTGCTTTAGGGTCAGCTAAACCTCTTAGGGAGCTCTGGTGGCAAAGTCCATCGGAATGGTGCTGCAAAGCTAAAGACAGCTCATGTCCAGCAACTGTTGTACCAGCTGTTTCTTGGGGAAAAGATACCTGAGCAGTCTCCTCTTGTACAACTTATAGCCTGTAGAGACCAGCTGGGCGTCGGCTGTGAGTTGGGTATGACCCCACTGCAATGAGATTTTTCTAGTCTCCTCTCTTCACCTGTAGGGTCAGAATGAGTCAGAATCAATGACTCAGTACACACAGCAGTGGCAGCAATGTGATTTCCCGTACTGCAGTTTTGATGTGCATTTTCCAAATGGAAACGGAACCTATTTTCATGCCCTTGTTCTCTATGTGTCTTCTTATCTACTCAAGTCTTTTGTTCATTTTGTTTGTTTGTTGTTGAATGCTTTATATATTCTGAACATATTTTCATATATTCTGGATGACTTGCAAATATTTTCTCCCATTCCAGGACACATTTCTGGAACTCATACACAGAGAGCTTTGGGGGAATTTAGATGTTGTTGTTGTTGTGTATCATAGATTCAGAACTGACTCATAGCTGATGCTCCAGCGGTTTTCAGAGACAGTAAGTTGCATGAGAGGAGATTGCCCATCTTTCTCCCATCAGGCAGCTGGTGGGTTTGAACTGCATGCCATTGGGTTGACAGCAGCACTAATCCTCATCACTAAGCCACCAGAGCCCATTTAGATCTTCTTCTTATTATTGTGTCGTTAGGTGTCGTCATGTCAAGTATGACCTATAGCAACACTATGAACAACAGATCAGAATCCTGCCCTATCCTGGGCTGTTGTCATCATCTCTGACATCCTTGACCCCGTTTTCCTCTCTTTCACGGAATACACTTTTCCAAACATGATGTCCCTTTCCAGAGAAAAGCTTCTAGCAACATGCTATATTCATCCTTTTTCATTCATAGTGGGATGAAATAAGCATAGAAGAATTGATGCCGTTGAGCTATGGTGTTGGAGAAGAGTAGTGATCATCCCATGAACTGCCCAAAGAACAAACAAATATGTCTTGGAGAAAATGCAGCCAGAGTGCTCTTTGGAGGAAGAGATGATAAAGCTTCTCCTCACATACTTCAGGCTTGTTGCAAGAAGGGGCTGTTCCTTAGAGTGGGATTTGATGCTTAGAAAGGCAGAGGGTTGGCGAAGGAGAGGAAGACCCTAGACCAGGTGGATTGACACGGTGGCTGCCGCAATGTGCTGTAGTGTGTCAGGAAGTGTGGGGATGGCACAGGATGGGACAGGATTCAGATCTGTTGTTCACAGGGTTGCTATGGGTCATACTCAACTTGATGGCACCTCACGACAACAGCAACATGCTCAAAATATGAGAAGTCGTTTCACCGTCGTTGCCTCCAAGGAGCGCCCTGGCTGCTCTTCCTCCAGGACATAACTTTTTGTTCTTTTGGAGTCCATGGGATATTTAGTATTCTTCTCCACCACCACCATTTAGATCTTGGCCTCTCAGAAAACAAAAGTGGCCGTGATTGGGAGAGAGCAGCCCCTTAAGGAGAGGATTTGGATCCTCTTAGCCTCAGTTTTTCTTCCTGGCGTGGTTGCATTGAACAGAATGGATGCTATGATGTGGTGTGAGCAAGCCCGGACTACAGACCCCAGGCCTCCCCTAGTGGGCCAGAGTTCACTCTCATGGCCACCCTTTCCCCTAAACATCTGGCCGTACTTTTCAATCTCAGCCCAGAATAGTCCATTGTGTAAATCTGGCCACAGCAATCAACATGGGGAAATGAAACAAAGATCAGAGAGCTCCTGGGGCTGTCAGAGCAATTAAACCTGTGAACACACTCCCAGAGGGATGCTGGTGCCTTGAACAAGGCGGGCTGGCGTGAGCTTTGTGGAAGGGGAACCTGCGAGTTCTGACCTCTGTGCAGACATGTAACCACTCATCACTGTGGCAGGTCACTCCTCCATGGGTCACGCAGTCCTTCAGGGGCATGTGAGAAAACACGTTCTAGACCGTCATCCTGCTACTAAGGGCCCCAAGTAACAGTGACGCCACAGAAGAGAAGCTTATTTCTCTGGATAATGATGATGTCTCCTTGTGAGGAAGTCTCCAGGTTATTGTCCTTTCCAGAGTGCTCCCAGATGCTGGCAAGAGGAGAGAGAAAGAAAGGATAAACCCTTGACCACATAGGGCACAGGCCCTTCCTGCTGGCCAGACTTGTTCCTAAGGCCACACCTAGCTGTAAAGCATAGTGGGGTATAGACCTTTCAGGATAGGGTTTGGGAAGCCAGAGGTTCAGGGGGGAAATCAGGAATTAGGCAAGTCCTTTAAATGATCTGTGCTTTAGTTTCCTTACCTGTTAAAGAGGGTCTGTGATCACCACTTCTGATCCAGAATGGCTATGATGTTTAAATTTCATACAAAACCCTCAGTGCCGAGCAGAGAGATCTAGCTCAGAAATGTTCGTTGGTGGTGGTGATGGTGTCAGTTGCCATCCAGTGGTCTCTAACCCATGTTGTCAGAGGGAAACCTTGCCTGGTGGTGCAGTCTTCGTGATTCCTGGTCAGCTCAAGTCCAGCCTGAGGGCTCAGCTTCCAGTGCTGTATCAGACATTATTCTGCTATGATCCTGGGGTTTCCATGGGTTAATTTTTTTGAAGCAGAACCACCTTAATTTAGAAGCTTCACTGATAGGCTACAATGACTGGTGTTCGAAATAACTGGTGGGTTTAAAATACTGGCATCATGAGAGCCACCACAGCTTAACAAACTGACAGGCAGTGAGTGGTCAGAAATGCTCATTTATTTATTTTTTTTAAATTGAGATACTGTATATAAAGGGAGTACAAGTGTGTGTCCAGCAGATGGTGGGCACTGGTTCTACCTCCCAGCCAGTGCCTTCTCACGGGCACTGCAGCTCACCTCGAAACAAGCCCCTCACTTCCTTATCCCACATGTCTGTACCCCATGGCCTCAGCCTAAGTAGTGGCCTCAGTCACTGCCCACCAGTCCGAGGCCATACACTCACTGCCCCCTGAAGATGACTTCCCAGGTAGGCATCAAGCCAGCAGCCCAGCTGTGGGAAGTTCATGCCTTCCATGCGATTTCCATAGCTTGTTTTGCAGTGTTCCATCCTTAGCCTAAGGAAGGGGAGCTTAGGACTAGCAGCTGGAAGGTGACCCCAGGATGTTGGCTTCTCACCAATGCCTGTAGAAGGTCAAAGGAGGATAAAGTCGACCTAGAAGAACTCAAGTGACCCCTCTAAGCCCTATAGGGCAGTCAGGGTACATCCCTGCTCCTGGTTTATGCCCTCCCACCCCTGCACACTCCCCTCTCTGCCCTAGCACCCATGGGAGCCTTGAGCCTACCACATCCTGCACTGAGGAAAAAAGTGGGTGAAAGGGGAAGGGACTTCACACCTGCCCATTTGGACCTGAGAGGCTTCTAGAAATTTCTCACGCAGACTGTGTGAGGCATATCTGAACTGTCCCATAGAAGTAGGAAGAGCGAAGCCAGAGCCAGAGCCCCAGGAAGAACAGGTAGGTGCGAGAGGAGCCTGTGAAGGCGAGGCCAGTGCTGATAGAGCAGAGTGAACCCCAGAGTCAGGGCCACACTCAGCCAAAAGGGGCTCAGGACAGCAGACAGGTCACCTGTCCCAGGGGACAGTCCTGGGGCCGAGACAGCCCTTCTCTGTGGCCCACGAGGAACACCAGCCAGTGCCCTTCCCAACTACTTCCTGCCCTGTACTGACCCACAGTCCTGACCCCAACAGGTGGCCGGGACCTGTCCCTCCAATTGAGGTCTTTATGGACTTCACTAGTAGAGTATTGGGGGAACAGACTTAAGAGAAAATAAATCCACAGGATGAATCATGATGGAGTGGAACAATATGATGATTTTGGGGTGGGGGGGAGGTGTAGATTCATACCTGAAATTTCTGTGGTGCCTGTGTATATATGGGATTCAAGGAGCAAAGCCAAGAGGACAGCCACCTGAACGGTGCAGCCCCAGACAGACGGGCTTGTTTTGTCTGACTCAATGCTCCCCCTCTTACCTGTTGGTGGACAGCAGAGCAGCTAACTATTGCACAGCGCCTGGCCTGCCCATGCGCCAGGCACTGTTCCAGGCATTCTGTGTGAAAGAAATGGTTTTAGCATTTGCAGTAACCCTGGGAGTAAGTTACTGCTAACACTAACATTCTGCAGATGAGAAAACTGAGGCCCAGGGTGGTAAAGAAGCATCCAGATCTCTCCTTCCTGCCTTGAGCCACCCTTCGGGCAGACCCCCTCTTTGCCTTCCAGTGTAAAGGAGAGGGAAGGGCCAAGGGAGGTGGACTTCAGCTGCGCTGGCAACCAGCACTGGCTAGCAACTGGCATCTCTGGTTGGTGTCCAGTGTGGACTGCCCAAGAGTCCAGCTGAGGTCTTTAGAGCCTCTGAGGAGAGTCTTCCTGGTGCCCCACCATACATGATGACATGCTGACTTGCCCCCCTACCCCCACACCTTGGTCCACCGACACCCACTCACCCCCCAAGTACCTTCCACCTTAAGCTCCAGGGAGGGTTCCTGCCTTCAGAGCCCTGCCCCTACCTTCTACACTGCTCAGGGCTTCAGGCAAGTCCACTCTGCGTTTGGGGACTGAGCAGTGCTCTGAGCTGGTGTGTCCTCTGTCTTGCTCCAGACTCCAGATCCTGTCCACAGGGAAATCCCTTCCTGCCTTGTTGTGGAGGGAAGGCCGTGGTCCCTTTATGTACTTCCTAAACGTCTACCATCCAATGTGTGGCAGAGGTGAAAGGCCTCTTTTCAAAAGGGCAGCATGGAATCCCTCATCATCTACCAGAAGGATGGCCTTTGGGGAGCCACGAGACGCGGATGTCACAGGGACCTTAACAGCAAGCAGTGTGTATGTAACTCAGCTCAGTTTTCAAGGAACCCACTGTCCACGCATCAAACAGCTCACCTGGCCAGGGCAGAAGGAGATGTTCATCCAGCCTTGTGGGAGGCCCACCCAGCGTGACAGGCCCCCTTCCCTTGCTTGGTTCCAGGTGGACCTGTACAATGCAGACCCGCTCATCTGCCGCTCAGGCCTGAAGGTGTGCTTCGGCATCCAGTTGCTCAATGCCGTCTCACGGGTGGAACGCGCCCTCCCCAAGCTGACCCTGCCCTTCCTGCTGCTCCAGGGCTCTGCTGACCGCCTCTGTGACAGCAGGGGGGCCTACCTGCTCATGGAGGCGGCCAAGAGCCAGGACAAGACACTTAAGGTGAGTGCTCATTGCCCTGAAGCCCAGGGAGGTGGGAAAGCTGCAGCTGTTCAGCTCAGGTGAATCAGGCAGACCCCAGCAGGATGGGGTCCCCTTCTCACTCACAAGAGAGAAGCTGCTTGGAGCTCTCAGTATAAATGACTCCTCGAGAGCACAGTGTGGAGGAGCTTAAAGGGAGAAGGAGGAAAGAGCCAAAGTCAGGAAAGGACCCAAGGCTCGGGCACTGAGCAAGCCAGTCTCCCAAGAGAAGGTCTTCATTCACTGTTATACTTTCTGCAGTGCAAGGACACTAACTCTGGGTAGCTGGCCCTAGACTTGGCTGGACAGATCAGGGCCTTGGTCTGCAGGAGAGGCAGGGCTAGTCTGTGCGTGAGGTGGGCCTCCCAGCCTGTGGTTTGACCATGTAGCCCTGTAGATGTGCGAGGCCTTCCAAAGTGGAAGGTGATGGACTGGCCCTGGAAGCCCCTTTTTGTGTGGATGAACCAGGGAGAGCCCCCATCTGGGAGGTGGGCAGGAATTTGGGGGAGAGAGCTCTAACCTGAGCTTTGACTCAGCACTGCACTCTTAGTGGCCCATTGGTCAGGTCATGCCACAGGGGGTACTGTGGACGTCCCTATCTGAGGGGTTACTGCCCCTGAGCCACCACAAGTGCAGGCCCTGGGGCCAGTGCCATTTTTCACTAGATTACACAGCCAATGGGTAACTCGCTTAAGGGAACTATTACATTTCAGATGGATCTCTGACCCCAATCCACTGTCCTTTGTGTCTTGAAGACACTGGAGAACCCTCCTGGTCCATGGTCCCCCATCTCAAAGACAATAGGAATCTGGTGGGATTCAGACTCAAATCTTTTGCCCCAAGCCATAGTGTCCTCTCACCCCATCTCAAGGACATGGGATACACAAACCCCTGCCTGTGGTCTCCTGATCTCAACCTGGAGACCTCACTTCACCTCTCGTCTCCTCATCTCAAGTGCATGGGAGACCCCACCTCACCCATGGTCCTCCAGTCTCAAGGACAAAGGAAACCTCACCCCACCCACATCTCTGTGTTTCTCCTGCTTGCAGATCTATGAAGGTGCCTACCATGTTCTCCACAAAGAGCTTCCGGAAGTGACCAACTCTGTCTTCCATGAAATAAACATGTGGGTCTCTCAAAGGACAGCTTCGGCAGGAGCTGGGTCCCCGCCCTGAACTCACAGGCCAGCTCACACTCTGGGAGAAGCAGGCAGAGGAAGGGCAGGGACATGGCTTCTTGGATGTGGCTTGCAAAAAACAAACAAAAAAAACCCAAACAATTGGAGGAATCCCTAGCATAATTTAGATTTTTTTTTTTTTAAAGACATTCTTGTCACATATGAGGCCAAAAGCCACTGCCTCTACCTTATGGGGTAGACATCTTATGCAAAAAAGAAGGGTAACAGGCAGTTTCCAGAAGAGGGAATTTGCAGAAATGTCCTTAAACCCAGCACAGCCTCTGCCCTGCCTGAGTAGCTTGGTATTCCTATTGCTCCTTGGAATTCCAGGCTACAGCTGTCTGATTCCCTAACGCATTAGCCACCTGCCTCTTCCCCAGGCCCCCTGGGTGGCCTCTCTGGCTGTGTGAGGAGAGGACTTCTATCCCCAGAGGCCAGCTCCTCAGGGTGATGCAATACTCCTGTGAGACCCAGAAAATGCCTGTGTGTCTGCACAGTTCCTTTGCAGTCCAGCACCAGGCAAAGCTTCCAGGCGGGAGACTTAGCCCAGAAAGAGCCACCAGGAAATCAGTTTTTTGTCTCCCACTGCCCCTTTCCCTCTGCTCTGTGAGCACCATTGTCAGGTGTGTCCCGTGACTGCCTTCTTCCGAACCTGCACTATGAGAAAAAAATTATATTGAAGATAAAATATTTAATATATAATGTTTATCCTAAAGCATAGACTATTTGAGCATAAGAGTGGGACCAGAGGAGCCTGAAGTCACTTGAGGCAGGGCTTCCCTACATGGTCGGGCTTTTCATCAATGCCTTGGGCAGATGGACAGGGCAGGACTTGCTGAGGACCCCAGCAGGCTCCCTTGAGTTCCCAGGCTCCTTTGCGGCTGGCCAGGATGCTGGGAAGGGACCTTGGAGCTAGTACTACTGCACTGGAGGGCAGGCAGGGCCTGGGGTGGGCTAGAGGCAGGGCCCCTGTTGCCTGGGGACAAGGCCAGGCCTTTCCCTGGGTGAGTGCCTTGTGTAGCCTTTCTGCCAGAGATAGAGACAAGGAGTGTATGGAGAGTTCTAGCTACAGTGTCCCCAGACTGGCCAGGCGCTGCCCAGAGATCCTGCAGAACGGAGGCGCACAGCTGCCTCTGGTGGTGGGAGAGGAGAGGCCCAGTGCAGGGGTGCCAGAGCTGGCCATCTGCCCCACCGTCTCCATGGGCAGGCAATCCTCATGCCTGAGCACAGGCTGGCCCGGCTTTTCTCAGGTGTCTGACACCCCCCTGCCCCTGCGTCCTTACTGACAACAGCAATAAACAGGGTTAGCAACCCACCAGAACTATTTCCACTTCCAAAATGGGATAATCTTTACCTCATCAGGCAAATGAGTGGCAGATAGGGCTTTGATTGGGGGCTGAGCCCTCCACTGCTGCCCCCCCCCCACCTGTAGGTTTTTGTTCTGCCCACCTCCAGCCAAGGGAAGCAGCCACCACTTGCCTAGCTAGTGCCCCTCGGAACAACAAGGCCAGGGGACAAGGACTTGGGCCTGAAACCCCCTTTCCTCCAGCACCCATGCTCTGCTATGCTCTTCTCTGAGCTGCTCCTGGTACCTGAGTGAAGGTGACTTCATTCTGGGACCCAGAGTCCTGCCTGTCCTGCCCCGCAACTTCAGGCCAAATACCGACCAGGACCACATGGTGGTGGCTCAAGTGCTGGCCGGCGGGGCCCCACACAGCAGTTTCAATGCCCCACTTGATTTCTCTGGCTCCTCTTTGAGAGAAAAAAAAAACCATTTTAAAATTGCACTGAGAGAGGTCAGCACTCAACAGCTGGCCACTGGATGATTCTGCCTTTTGGCTCACACTTTAGCTCCATCTGCAGCTCACCCAACTCCAAACTCGGCCTTGTCGCTATGGCCCTGGGAGCTGTGACAGCACTGGCCCATCCTCCACGGCCACTTACCCTAAAGCGTGGCAGTGCCATTTCCCAACTAAGGACCCCTAGCAGGCTCGGCCAGGAACCCACAGTTGCACGAAGTTCTGTACGTGAAAGCTGGCAGAGGCCCAGACACATTCCATCTCACTGACTTGTCCAGTTAAAGAATCACCTACATCAAAAAGAACATCATCTGACATCGAGACTGGCTCATCTAAGCTGGATGAGGGGCAGGGCTGGCCCAGCTCGCCCCGCTGAGTGGGCAGCTTCGTGTCTGGTGCCCCCTGCAGGCCTGTGCTCTCCTCACAGGCTGTGTGGATCTGTCCTGGCGATCTGCTCAGCATTCACAAGAGGCCAGGCTGGCCTCACAGAGGAACCCGGGGTTGGAGGGATGGCTAGGTGACAGCCTGCGGGCCTCAAGAAGGAAGAGGAGGAAGGCGAAGTCAGGGGACCTCAGAGAGGAAGATGCAATCCCAGCTCCACCTCGGTGCAGGATCCTGGTGATTGGGATGCTGGCTGGAGTCCTAATAACAGACATAGCACCTTCCTGTTGAGTCCAGCCCCACCTCTGTCCATGCTGGAGTGGACACACACCTGAAAGCCTGTATGCACAACTAGTAGAGGTCCCAGGTGTGCTTAATGGGATCATAAACCCCTGTCAGGATGGGTGGTGGGCAGCATCCTCTCCTGCAGTGGTCCGCGGCTTCTGGAAGACCCCCTGAAAACACTACAGGATGGATGGCCCATCTTACCCCTTTATCCAGGGCCCTGTGGCTGCCTCCCACTCGTTCACACTGATTGCTAACATAATCCTTTTAAGATCACCATGATTTCCCAAGCAATTTACTGGTTTGTAATCATCACTGCAGCTCTGCCACACCCCTACATATATGCCTTGTGAGGGGACCACATGTATTACCCTAAAACCATTAAAGGAACCGATATACTCTACAGTTAATTCTAATAAAGCAGATGTTTTCTGAGTGTTGCCTCTTGGTTTAAGTAAAAGCAGTGTTCGGGTGGAGGAGCAGTTGTTGGGGTCAGCTGACCTCCTCAAGTGGCAAAGTCCCATCAACAACAATAGTCCAAGGACAGTTCCTGTCAGACATGCTCCAAATTTCCCCGCCCCCCTTGACACTCTCTACTTCTGGGTTCTGAAATTCACTGCAGGAGTCACACAGGGCTCATCAGAAAATACTTTTAATTAGGGGGCATGGGGGTTCTGGTGGCCTAGTGGCAAGAAGCTCGACTGCAATCCAAAAAGCAAATGGTTCAAATCCACCAGTGCTCCAAGACAGAAGGATGGGCAGTCTCCTCCCGTGCCATTTACTGCTTCTGAAAACCCACTGGAGAGTCAGCTGTGAGCTGGTTCTGGCTCAACAGCAACATTAGGGAAGTGTTGTTGTTGTTGTTATGTGCCGTCAAGTCGCTTGTGACTCATAGTGACCCTATGTACAACAGCCCTAAACTCTGCTTTGTCTTGTGCCAATCGCACTGTCTCTGACACTCCCATCCCTATTACCCCAGTCACTGAATCAATCCACCTCATAGAGGGCCTTCCTCTCCTGCGCTGTCCCTCCACCCTCCCAAGCATGATGTCCCTCTCCAAGGACCTGTCCCTCCTTACAACATGTCCAAAGTATGTTAGATGAAGCCTCAGAATCCTTGCCTCCATGGAGCAGCCTGGTTTAACCCTTTCCAGGATGAATCTGTTTGTTTTCCTAGCAGTCCATGGTACCCTCAGTACTCTTCTCCAGCACCACAGCTCAAAGGCATCAATTCTCCTTCTATCCTCCTTGGTCATTGTTTGACTCTCTGACGCATAACGAGTGATTGCAAAGACCATGGCCTGTATCAGATGCACCTTGGTCTCCAGAGAGACACCATTGCTCTTCAGAACTTTGGAAAGGTCCCTAACAGCAGACTTTCCCATCACAATATGTCTTTTAATTTCCTGGCTACTGGTGCCAAGAGTGTTGACTGGAGCCAGGAAGTAGGGAGTTCTAGTTTGGAGACAGAATGGATAATCACAGCTGCCTCCTCAGTCTACCACCAGGGGGTGCTGTGAGCCATGAGCTGGCCCAGGTCCCTCTATTTCCATCTCAATCACCAAGGGCCTCCCTGCTGCCCAGTCACGCAACTCCGCCCCGTCCAGGCACTTTACACCCTTCCCAGGCAGGCTGTGCTCAGGTCCTTTCTGCCCACCACCTTATCTGAAGGGCCACACCCGCCCAGCTCCTTTCCTGCCTGTCTCCTCCTCCACTTTGACATCAGAAATGCTGAATGTTTTTCATGCTCACGTGGTCGCTGGAACATTGGCTCCAGTCTGGTTTACAGGAGAAATATGCTTACTGAAAAGAGGAGGGTGCCTCCTGGCCCAGGACTGTGGCCAGGAGACACGGCCACAAGTGGAGGCTGCCAAGGGGCCTTGAACCTCCTTCTCCTGTCTCGCCCAATCCCTCAGGTTCTCTTTTAATCCCTTTCCTCTGTCCCAGATCCCAGGCTCTGCAGTCTTGATTGCCTGTCTTCCATCTCACAGTCTTAAGATAGCGGCCCTAGCTCGAGCCACCGCATCCTCTCATTCCAGTTTGCATGCAGGGAGGAAGGGAAACCCTCCTTCCCAGGGAATACATCACATTAGAAATCATATCTACTTACTAGAATTATTGAGGATGTTGGTTTGAGGACTAAGAGGTGTGTCTGATTCAGGCCATACTCTTTCCTATTACTACCTATGCATCTGAAAGCTGGACAATGAATGACAGGGGAAAAAAATTGATGCCTTTGAGCTGTGTTGGAGAAGAATACTGAACATGGCCTATGGACAGCTAAGAGAACGAACAGATATGTCTTGGAGAGGTTGAGGCCAGAGTGCTCTTTGGAGGCAAGAATGATGAGGCTTTGCCTCATAATACTTTAGACATATTGCTAGGAGGGAGAAAAGGACATGATACTGTGAAGGGTGGAGGGTTAGTGAGGGAGAGGAAGACCGTCAACCAGGTGGACTGACACAGTGACTGCTGCAGTGAGCTCTTTTGTGTCAAGAAGTGTGAGGATGGGACAGGATAGAACTGGGTTCACATCTTTTGTTCATTGGGTCACTGTGAGTCATACTCAACAGCACTTAACAACTACTGCTCAGATGTAGAATCTGGCCACAGGACCACATCTAAATGTCAAGGAACTGAGCAGTATACCCACTGATAATGAAAGGAAGCCGGGTATCGGCTGGAGTACTGCAGATTCTTCACAGAAACCCAGTGTGTGTCCTGAAGGCATCAGGATCCTTGGCCCCAGCCTACCGGACTCCCCTCTGTGTCTTTCTAGGTGTGTTCCCCACCCTCATGCTGTACTTGAGCTGCCTTCCTGGGCAGGTATCTGTGTACAAGCCACCCCACCCCCACAGGAAGGACAGACAGAAGTAAAATCAGCAACATTTTGTGACCAACCCAGTGTGATAGCCAAGGCCCTGGGAGAGAATATAACACACAGAAGGAAAAAAAAATTCTGTGGGCAAGAAAAGATTACAAAATATATCAAGTTGCCTGTGTTACAATTTCCACAAATGAACAGAAAAATCACAATGATTGCGTGCCCCACTCTTGCTGAGACTTCCTCACAAACACCTCACTGGTCTTCATGGCAGTGGGAGGTAGTTACTGTGTCGCTCCCACTTGGATTGGTGAGTAAACTAACTAGGGAGAAAGATGGGCCGTGTCCTTCCATTAAGGTGCACAGCCTGGAAGCCTGACGAAGGGTTTGCTGGGGGTTGAAACTGACTCAAAGGCAATGAGTGATCTTGAGTTCCATGATCTGCTCAAGTCATTCGCTCTAACTCATTCAACGCTATAGAGTTAGAACTCATAGTTGACCCTCCAGCAGTTTTTAGAGACTATAAATCACAGAGGAGGAGTCTGCCTATCTCTGCGTTAGCAGCGCATGCTACTACCCACTAGGGCCACCAGAGCCTACAAGGGGTCAAATGCAAGGCCAGGTCCACAGGCTGTGTATGTGAGCTACCAAAAGGAGGAAGGCCACATTGATGGAGCTCTTGACTCTTAAACCACGCAGAAGAGAGTTCATATTGCTAGAGGATGACTACCAGGCTCAGAGCTAGAACTCTCCATACCACTGCCTCTGACGCTGCCTTCTATGCATCAGACCCAAGTAACACCCATCCCAGGACCACAGACACCTCACAAACACTTGAGGACCTGGGGTCACTGTGAGCTTCCAGTAAATCTCCAGCCTTAAGGATCCCATGACCGGAAGGCACATCCTCTATCTAACCGAGCTAGAAAGCATGCAGACCCCAAACTGCTGCCTACACCTCCCCTGGCTCCACTAGGGGTTTTACAAAAGCTGTTTCCAGTATGATCAGATAGGAAGGCAAAGGTCAAGGTCAAGGAAAACAGTAACTTTTCAAAATTAAACTAAAGAAAAAGTATAATTATACTTAGAGGTCAGGTCTGTACTGGTATGTACAGCAGAGAGACAATCAGGTCTGGTGAAAAGTGCTTTTGCAACCGACAATAAAGCAATAGGAAACCAACCTTTTTTTAAAAAAGCACTGTAATACTTTGAAACTAACACTATGCAAAAGGACTCTCTTGCAACAACTAGATAGAATATTAAGTAAATTAGCCTCTCAATTAAGCAATGCTAACTTTTTAATTAAGGGAGCTCCGGTGACCTAGTACTAAGGAGTAGTGCTGCCAACCCAAAGGCGCACAGTTCGAATCCACCAGCTGCTCCACAGGAGAAAGATGAAGTCTCCTCCTGCTGGGGGATTGGCTATGAGCCAGTTCCAACTTCATGGCGCACAGTAACTTTTCACAGCACCCTTCACTAATGTAAAACTAACATTCTAACTCTTAACATTTCAAAAGAGGGTTCTCTTTGCCAAGCAGAGTAACCTTATCAAGCTGAAGCCCTGAGGATGTTGATCTGTTCACCCTGCCATTTTACAGCTGAGGTTACTCCCCTTAACCTGCAATCTACCAGCCAAGAGCTGCTCCATTTTGCGTGACGCCCATTTATCTCCAGAACCTTGACAGGACCACGTCGGTGAATCCAGGAAGCCAGCCGAGCACCTGGACAAGGGAAGATTCTGGGCACGTTCTCTGACCTGTATTTCTTGTGGTGTGAGCCCTCCGCCCTCCCTCCCAGTCTCCACGGAGACAGTGCTGGGAACCTACTTCCTGTTTTCTATATACTGGTATATTGTAAAATTTCTGCCTCTCTGCTCCACCCTGTCACCAAGATTGGTTTTTCTGGGGGCAGGTGACAAAATCACAGTTTTTTGGTCACACTTTCACTTTTTAAGTGTGCTAGTTAGGCAAGGATGAAAGGCATACACACAAATGTCGAGGACTTTCGGACATTGGGTCGCTGTGAGTCGCCTACGACTTTACACAGAGAGAGACCAGTTGGCCTAGTGGACCAAAAGCAGTGCTACCAAGCCAAAGGTGGGTGACTCTAATCCGCGGCCCTAAGTCCTGTCTTTGTTTTTTGCTCAGTCTTGTAGGTCGTATAGCCCTGATGTGTCCACTTGTTGTACAGAGGTAACTCGTGGTTGTTGTGATGCTGAATACTGTGACACCGATGTGTCAAATGCGGTAATGATAACCCATGGTGAACAGTGTTTGGTGGAGCTCCCCGATTAAAACAAGCTTGGAAGCAGGAGTGGCATCCACTTCCAAAATAGCTTGCCTCCAGAAACCCTATGAACCTGGAGAAAGGATGAAAGTTATACAAGTGTCTAGGTCTTTCGTTCATAGGGTCACTAAGAGTTGCCTATGACTCAAAGGCACTTACCAACAACAACAGTTAGTTAGGCGGTTACAATTAAGGTTAAAGTTAGGTTAGTGCTACACTAAGAGGGCACCAAGAAACTCAGTCATCAAGATAAATCCTACTGTTCCACGCTTTTCAAAATTACAACTAATGCCCCCAAAGAGCCAGTTTTCTGGCTGTTCCTCTTACCTCAGTTTCCAGCATGACAGCATTCACACTGATCCTGTCTTAAGACATTCTTTTTTTCAACTGTGGTTTAGTTCATTGTTATTTTTAACAAAGCAGTCATGTGCTCTTCTGTTTTGCTACATTCTATTTTAAATTCAAATTGTATTTCTTTCAATTACTTATTTTTTTCTTTGTTAATCTACATTTCTGTCTTTGAAAAGTTGTCTTAAATTGGGATGGAATACCTGTTTTACTCTCTGAGATTTACTGACATTTTTTCACTTAACAATTGTTCACCTAAGAGACAGGAAGGAATAAGTGAAAACTGTGTTACGATGAATTTTAAAATTCGAAGATAGGGAGCCCTTGTGGCCTAGAGGTAAGGAGCAGACCTGCCAACCTTAAGGCACAAGGTTTGAACCCACCAGTTGCTCTGCAGGAGAAAGATGAGCTCTGTCCTCCTGTGCCATTTTCCTCTTCTGAAAATCTGCTGGATGGTCAGCTGTTTCAGTTCTGATTCAACAGTACCCAGTAATGGTAATGGAACTACCACTGTGCAGAGACTCAGCCAAAATCAGATGAAACCCTCCAGCCCCCAGCCCCTCTCCCACCGATTGCTGGGAGTACACAATCCTGTCTGAAGCACGTCTTGGGATGCACCTCCCAAAGCTGCCCTGGCTTCTGCATCTCCCTGTGGCCACAAAAGCCTCATTGACCCCTTGATGGGGCAGGAAGCCGCCCTCCACAACTCTCAGCTGCAGTGTCTTCCCAGTCCTCTGCTCACAGAGGGGTAGGAGCTTCCTGTCTACATGGAGCACCGCACCAAACACCCTCCTGCATAAAGTGCACGCTCATTCTGGCTTCCCTGCCTCCTACTTCAAAGTCATGGTGAAAATGAGAAACTTTGTGGTGGGATGATGACATGCAGCCACGCGCGCACACCCAGGGCACGCCCCAGGAGACAATTTGTGGGCTACATACTCCTAGCACAGACATGGAGCAAGTCACCATTTCTGCTGTATCCGTGATTCACCAAAACAGCAATTCTCAAGAAAGAGGCTGCTTAGGTGACTTCAAGTAGCATAGATACCCTTCCAAACAACAAATGCAAGAAATGTCTTCTTAAAAGCAAGGTTTGATATGTTGTTATTGTTGTTATGTGCCCAGTCACTTGAGACTCTTAGCCCTAAATGCTGCTCTATTCTGTGCCAGCCTCACTGTCTCTGACACACTCATTCCCACCACTCCATTCACAGAATCGATCCATCTCATCGAGGGTCTTCCTCTCCTGCACCGTCCCTCCACTCTCCCAAACATGATATCCCTCTCCAAGGACTAGTCGCTCCTTGCAACATGCCCAAAGTATGTCAGACGAAGCTTCAGAATCCTTGACTCCAAGCAGCATTCCAGCTTCACCTTCCCCAGGACAAACCTGTTTGTTCTCCTAGCAGTCCATGGTATATTCAACACTCTTCTCCTGCACCACAGCTCAATGGCATCAATTCTCTTTCTGTCACCCCTAGTTACTGTCCGACTCTCCAATGCATAGCACGTAATTGCAAAGACTATAGCCTGGGATCAGGCGCACCTTAGTTTCCAGCCTGATATCCTTGCTCTTCAGTACTCTTGAGAGGTCCCTAACAACTGACTTTTTTAAATCATTTTTTAATTAATTTTAATGAAAATTTAGACTGGATTTCCATTCATTCATTGTTGCACTTTTCTCCCTGCCCATCCCTCCCCCCTAGTACACTCTTCTCTTTGAAGAGTAAAATTCTTTCATTGTTTTACAATCCCTCCCCCCAGGTCCACTCCACTATGCAACCTTTGTTCTGAACTCCTGTCATGACAATGATACCTAATCACATATCCATTTTAAATGGTTTTCTCCATCTGTTTCAATGCAGTATACATTATTTAACCCATCTTTCTCAGTCTCCCCTCAACCCCGATGTCAATCCCATTTTACAACAGTGGCACTATGCAGTATTTGTCCTTTTGTGACTGAGACATTTCACTCAGCATAATGTCCTCCAGGCTCACCCGTTTTCAATAATATTGCATAAGTCCTGTTTTTCAATGCAGTGTAGTATTCCATTGTGTGAATATACCACAGCTTCTCTATCCATTCGTTTTGTTGATGCGCACTTAGGTTGTTTCCAACTCCTTGCTATTGTGAACAAAGACATGATCAACATGGGTGTGCATATATCTGCTTGGGTGGCAGTTACGGTCTCTTTGGGGTATATTCTCAGTAGTGGAATTGCTGGGTTAAACTGTATTTCTATTTGCAACTTTTTGAGAAAGTGCCACACTGCCTTCCACAGTGGTTGCACCATTTTACACTTCCACCAACAGTGAATAAGGGTTCCAGTTTCTCCACAACCTCACCAGCATTCGTTGCTTGCTGTTCTGTTCAGTTCTGCTATTCTTACTCAGGTGAGATGATATCTCAAAGTTGTTTTGATTTGCATCTCTCTTAGAGCTAGGGATTTTGAACATTCATCTGAATGTCTTCTTTGGTGAAGTGTCTGTTCATATCCTGTGCGCATTTTTCAATTGGATTGTTTACCTTTACCTTGTTGTGGTGGATAGCTGATTTTCCCAATGCAATTCGTCTCTTGATTTCCTGGCTGCTGTTACCAAGAGTGTTGACTGTGGACAAAGGAAACTAATAAAACTATTAACTATCTCAATCTCTTTACCATGTATACTGATACAAGTTCATTTTTTTCTTGTTAAATGCATGTCATTGTTCCCTACTACCAGAGTCAGATGCAACTCACAGCTGACCCTCCCGTGGGTTCTCAAAGACATTGATTCACACAGAAGACTGCCCACCTTTCTCTTCTGGAGCAGCTGGTGGATTCAAACCAGCTACCTTTGCACTGGCAGCACAATTCTTTAACACTAAGCCACCAGAGCTCTCTTCGTAGTAACTTCTTTTTCTTCACATTTACATCTCCAACACCCAACACACCTAGGGTCGGTGTGCAGGCTGGGCAGGACTTGCCACTTTCAGGTCACTCACCTCACCCTGCCCTCCCAGTCTGCCCACGACAGCCAGACTGGACTTCCAAAATATTAAGTCCACTTCTATCACTGCCTGTCAAATCCAGTCTGGGTCATTGCCCTCATATGTAATTAACTGTGCCCCCAGAAATGGTGATAAGCTCTTCACAAATATCAGCTTACCTGTTATGCCTAACAGACTAGGAAAGAGGTCTATTATTATTGCCCCCATTTTACAGATAAGCAAACTGAGCACTAACCAAGTAAAGGCAAGTCAAGGTGGGAGCTCTGGCCTCTGCTTGGAGTAGATGTGCTGATCTTCAGACTTTCCTTTCTATATTAGGCTGCCAGGTCTTAAAAAATTGAGCCTTCTACCCGACAGACTCTCCCCCAGCCTTCCCTTGAGACCTGCTTCAGGGCCCTCCTCAGAAGCCCTCCTCCAATCTCTCTAACATGTTGGTTCCCCTCAACTGCTGGCTCCAGCCAGTAGCTCAGTGCTTCTCTCTGGAAGAACTGTTGAGAGCAAATGAGTAGAAGTGCATCGCGGGTGAGGAATCAATCTGGAGAAAGACCTCTCTCCTTGCCGCAGAATCAGAACTGACACCAGCTGACCCTCCTCTGGGCTTGAGACTAATCAGGAGACTGCCTTTCTTCTAAGGAGCTGCTGGTGGATTCAAACCACCAGGGGAGCATGGCCTTTGGGTGAGCAGTGCAACTCTGGAGAAGTGCAGAGACCAGTATCTAGAGGATCTGCCGTTTCTACCCTAGCACCTGTGGGCTACATATGTTACCATGAGGTTGGAGGAATACTGGTGCCCAGAGGGGATTTTAGGGTGTGGCTGCAAAGGCCAGTAAGTGGGGTATAATGGAGGAAGTCTTCTCTCCCTCATGTCATAACCCCTGGGGCAGGAGAACACAAGTGCTATATGTGGGATTTGGGGGTAATGGGAGGCATTCTCTTCTGTCACCTGCTTCCCAGCTTTGTGCAGGGATGAAGCTTCCGTCCCTGCATCTATAAAATGTAGATACTAAGAACCAGCAGCCAGGAAATTGAGAAATGAATTGCATTAGGAAAGTCTGCGGTCAGGGACCTCTCCAGAGTACTGAAGGGCAACGATTTCAGTCTGGAGACAAAGGTGCATCTGATCTGGGCCATAGTCTTTGCAATTACTTGCTTTGCATCAGAAAGCTGGACAATGACTAGGGATGTTAGGAGGAGGATTTAATATACGTGGACTGCTAGGAGAACAAACAAGTTTGTCATGGAGAGGGTAAAATCAGGCTGCTCCTTGGAGACAAGGATTCTGAAGCTTTGTCTGACACACTCTGGCCATATTGCACGGAAGAACCAGTCCTTGGAGAGGGACATCATGCTTGGGAGGGTGGAGGGACAATGCAAGAGAGGAAGACCCTTGATGAGACGGATTGATGCAGTGACTGGAGTAATGGGGGTAGGTGTGTCAGAGACAGGAAAGTTGGCTCAGGACAGATCACGGTTTAGAGCTGTTGTACACAGGGTCACTGAGTCACAGGCAACTCACAACAACAACTAGAAATCAATTTTCATGGCATGAGTGGGTGGCATACAGCAGGTGCTTTTGGGTAAGAGCCCTGGAGAATAACAAAGAGCAAAAGCCACTGGTTTCTGACCTCAAGGCTGTGGCCACTCGGCCAGCCCCTCCCTAAGTCACCCAGGGGCCTCATGGTCACTGGGGTGGAGAGGGTCCTTCTGACTAGAAGAGCCTGGGGGCAGCTGTGTCTGAGGTGAGCTGGCTGATGCAGCAGAGAGGGTTCAGGACCTCACAGAGGAAGTGCTGCTCACACAGCCCCTCCCCTGCCAGAAGGCCACACACCAGGGAGTTCAGCAGGTATCCAGTGAGAACAGCTCTGTCCCCCACCACCAGTGCCCACCCTCCCTAGAGTAGTGCAGCCCCAACAAAGGCTTAGGCTCCCCTAGTTGAACTCAAGCTTTATTGCCACACATACACAAACACACGCACACACCACACACAGCCCCCGTCCTTCACCCTCTCAGCCACTCCATGAAGGTGGGGACTCAGGTCAGAGAGGCAGCTGCAGGCTCAGGCCCAGCAGAGAAGAAAGACTGGCCCCACCAAGCCTGAGGGCTGCTGAGGAAGGGCAGCACTGGACGCCACAGCCCACGCACCCGCACCCCAGCTTTCCCTGAGTAGTGTCCAGCCCCCGGCTTGGAGGCCGGCTTTTGCGCTGGGGGAAGTGGCTTCCCCAGGATTTACAGCCAGGCAGGAAGGGGGCAGCCTGCAGAAGAAGGGCCCCTAGAAATAAGCAGGGACTGGAGAGCTGCTGAGCACACAGCCAGGCCCACCCCGAGCCAGGCCCACCCAGGCCGCCTCAGCAGTCCAGGCCCAGGGCCACGAGCAGGTCCTCCAGGGCTTGCAGCCGCTGTTGTGCCTCCTCGATGGCGCTGTAGGTCTGCACCGTGCTGGCCACGTGGAAGCGGATGTCATCCACCAGGGGGATAGAGTCCATCTCCTGCCGCGCGGCCACGGCTGCGGCCTCCTCCTTCACCGCCTGCGCGAAGTCCTCTCGCTCCACCAGCTGCGGGACAGGTGAGGTCAGGGCATGCCAGCCCCTCTACTGCACTGTCACTGTCTCCCTGTACAGCTAACCCACCTTCTCGATGACCTTGGCCATGTACTCGGTACACTGATCCTCCAGGCGGGCCAGGTGGAACAGCTTGGCCACGCGCCACACCCCCATCACGCTGTCCTCGTCCAGCAGCTGAGCCAGGCTGCGGCCACACAGCCGCTTCAGGCCCGGCAGCAGGTACATGTCAGCCACACAGAGCACATCGTAAGCCACCTCGGGGGGCAGCTGCAGGGGAGAGGAGTGAAGGTGCACCCAGTTACCAGGGCCTCTGGATGCTCCAGGGCCTGCCCTCCACAGCCCCACGGCACCCACTGCCCAGGGGCAGAGAGGATGGAGCGGGAGACTCCCAAGCAGCAGCTCAAAGGCCACCTGGGGTGCCTGCAGTGTGTGTGTGTGGGGGGGGGGGGGGGGGGGACGGGCAAAAAGGGCCGAGCCTGAAACGACACAGACCCAGGACCAGGTTCTAGCCTAGACACTTCTGAGCTGAGTGACCCTGGACAAGACCTCAGGCTCAGTGTATCTGTTCCCCCACCTGTGAAATGCAGGCTGAAAGGCCATTGGGAAAATGAAACAAGCAACTGTCAAAGCCACGGCAGGGCCCTGCGGCAGGGCAGGTGCCGTTCCCAACCTGGGTGACGTGAACTACCCGATCCTGCCCTTCACTAGACTGTATGCAGCTACAGCCACAGCTACCGATGCGCCCACCCTGTGCAAGGCCAACTTTCCCACTTCAGTCTAGTGTCGAAGCAGCCTCAAGGAACAAGTAGAGGTGACGAGGCCGATGTTACGCTGTTCAAGGCAATCACCTGAAGACTATTTGACACACACAAGACTCTGCCAGGTTGGTACTATCACTATCCCCTTTCCTGATGGGAAAGCTGAGACATATATGGTTACCTGACTTCTAAGAACCACACAGTTCATAAGGAAGCAGAGCTCCCAGCCACACTACCCTGCCTCTCCAGATGTCTCTGGGGTCAGCAAGACCCCTCTGGGAGGGGCTCAGTTAGGCAAAGGTAGAGCCCAGGTAGCAGGGGCCAGTGAGCCCAGTGAAGGCACAAATAGACCCCTAGGAACTGATGTCCCTTCCTCTGGTGACAGAGGGGCAGCCAGGGTGGTTGCCCTGAAAACACCTTCCATCCTTGCTGACAATGTGGCCACCAACTAAATGCTCCCTAGCAGAATGTGTGGAGCGCTTTGCCCCATGGCTGTGTTCTGCCCACGGCTCCCTAGCAGAATGTGTGGAGTGCTTTGCCACATGGCTGTGTTCTGCCCACGGCCTGGTCTCCAGATAGAGAGAGGGAGCATGCCCAAGGCAGCACCTTCACCTGCTTTTGTACTTAAGATCACACTGGAATACAGTCGCCCTCCCCAGTTCACTTCCGCACAACCTCTGGCCACTTTTGAGCTGAGTAGGTGACAGAGACCATATGGCTCCGTCGCCTAAGACCTTGCCATCTGGCTCATCCCTTTGGCATGGCAGGGCAGGACACAGGAGGACATCGGTCCTCGGAAAGCCAGCTCTACTGTGGCAATCATCCAGAAAAGAAAAAGTAAACTCCTTTGTAAGCCACTGTATCTTAGGGTCTCTTTATGACAGCACCAAGTCTTCCTTCGCACACATGCACTGCATCCTGGCAGAGCAGACCTCTGCTACCTGAGAGGCTTTACGTGTGAGATGCATTGAGACAGTTGGAGAAAGCGGGGGAACAAAGATAAAAGGTGAAAGGAGAAAACAAACCCACTGCAGGGCTTCATTGCTGCCCCAAGCAGGCCACAGCTGCTGGCGGCCGTGGAATGGGCCTTGAGCTTGCTACAATCAAAGGTCAGGGTTTATGTTCTGGCCGGAGGACTTAGAGGCTCCAGGTGGCAGACATAGGTGTGTGTGAGGTGTCCTTCCACAGCGAGTGCTCAGACTTTAGTCTTGTCACTCATTCTCGGCCTGGAACCTGCCAAGGCTCCCCTTTCCTCAGAGAAGAAGTCAAACCCTATCCAGCCTCCTTCACTAACCCTCTACTTTTCCAAGCATGAGGCTCACTTCCAAGTAATGTCCCCTTTTAACGACAAGCTCAGAGTATGTGAGATGAAGCTTCGTTATTTTTGCCTCTAAGGAGCACTCTGGCTGCACTCTGGCCAAGATCTATCTGTTTTGTTGGGCCTGAGTGTGTTAAAGATGACGAGGATGCACAGGACAGGTCTTGGATCTGTTGTTCACAGGGTGGCTATGAGTCATACTCGACTCGATGGCTCCTGACAACATCATCCAACCTCATCAAAACCTCACCCACAGAAGCACCCAGGAGCTTCCACAAACCCCATCTTTCCCCCACCCCTGCATTCACATGCAGCCCTGCCCGGGCCCGCACCTCAGTGTGGTCGCTGTACATATAGTAGAGCACGTGGGTGAAGATATCGGGGGAGATGTTGTGCAGAGTGATAGCCGGCAGGCCCCCCGAAGCCTCAGGCTCCTCCTGCTCTTGGAAGTGGTCATCCAGCAGAGCCCGGAAATAGTCACTGCGGCCGCAGAAGAAGGCCTGGGGAAGGCCCAGCTCAGGAGGGGTCAGGGCCTGTCCTCTGAGAAGCTGTCCTCCGAGGAGCTGTCCCCCAAGGAGCTATCCCCCGAGGAGCTGTCCCCCAAGGAGCAGCCCAGGGTTTAGGGAAAGGGAAGAAGCAGGGGCAGGGTGGGCACCTTGTGGCAGAGGAAGCTGCAATTGGCCACCCGGAAGCAGACGTCAGGGCAACTATTGAAGCTGTCAGGGCAGGGGAAGGGCAGCTCCCCGAGATCACCCTGGGGAGACAGGAGAGCATCCTAGTCAGAGGTGGCTGTGGTGACAGATGCCAAAACTCAGACCCGAGCCTTGTTTTAGCACAATCCTGGTGGTGGGGAGTTCAGGTTTAAATAACCAAGTACATAAACAACCTGTAAGTAAGCAACCTGTGTCACAAATGGCACAAGGTCACAACAACAGGGAACTGAAGCCCACGCCATCATCCCGCAGGCCCACCCCCACCACCTGTGGCCCACACTCAGCCTGTATTCACACGCAGCTCAGGGGGTAGGGCACAGTCAGCCAGCGTGGCCAAGTCATCCTGCAGGCGGGAGTCAGATGGCGGCGGCTCGATGGTCAGGACCTTCACGCACGTGCCTGGCTTGGAGGCCACTGCGGAGGTGATCAGGTGGCGTTAGGGCTAGGGTGGCTCAGCCAGGCCTCACCCAGACCCCGGCCCTGACGTACCAAACTCGAACACCTTCTCACACTTGGCCTCCAGGTCGCTGAGCAGGTCCCAGAGTTGGCACTGCTTGGCCAGGCGCTCACAGTCACTCACGTGCTCCACACCGACATCCAGGCGGCCTGGGGGTGGGGGGCCAGTGGGGTGAGGTCAAGTCCCCTGGGGTCCTTGTACTCCAGGCTGCCTTCAGTTACACAGAAGGGGTATGGTGGCTACAGAGTTCCCAGGAGTACCAGCTGCTCTGCTCTTGTCAGGGAAGCAGGTAGAAAAAAGTTACGTGATAGATACAATTAAAAAAAAAAAAAAAGAGTCATTGGTGAGGTTGCTTATGCACAACCCAACACCTTATGGAATTTGGTTCCTCCGTCAGAGTCATGGTTTCACAGGCCATCCCAGTTAACTGGCCTACTAACATGTTCAGTGCTTCCGTTCTCTACCCACCTCACACAAAGGAAAAAGGGAGTCTGGAGAGGAGAAAGCAGCGGGATGGGCACGCTCTGCCTCCAAGAACATCAACCTGTCCCCTCTGTCCTGACACCAGAACTGCGTGAAGCCTATCAAAACCCAGTGTTATGATCAGGGACTGCAAAGAGCAATCCTGATCAAAACGGAGGAAATGCACACAAGTTCTCCTGGACCCCAAAATTCCTGGAGCCACGAAATCAAGTAGAAACAAAAAGAAAAAAAACCCTCAGTCTAGAAGGTAGATGACGTTCACCTTTTTTACTAAAAAAAAAGGGGGGGGGGAAAGGTGGTTTTATGTTAATTAGAGAGGAACAAGAACGATAAAGGAGGATGAGAAGTAGCTCAACAACCCGCAAAAGGAGAAGGGTTACGAAATGTCATCAGTGTCACTAAACTCTATGTGGAGAAAGCGGTGAATTGGTGTGTGCTCTGTTGTCGGTATCTCAAAAAAACAACTAAAATTGAGGGGTGGGGAATAATAGGAAAGCTGCATCCTAACAGCTTCAGGCCAATGGGAGTGCCGGGTGTGTGTGTATGGCTCTTCCTGAGCTGATGGTGTGTCACACATGTCACCCCATCTCACAGTCACTCCAGGAGGCAGCTGGAACCCCACTACCATGGGAATGATGCACTGAGGTGAATGTCAGCCGAAATCATACCAGGTTTCAGTCTTCTTCACCTTCTAAGGCCACCCCTGGGTCTGCTGCCAGCCAGAAGGCCAGCTCCCTGTCTCCCACCCACTTAGGGCCCAGGAGTCACCTGTGTACAGGTACTGCAACAGGGCCCCAAAAGCCACGGGGTTGATCTGTGGGTAGAGACACAGTGGAGACTCAGAGACAGCCTGTCAGCACCAGCCCTCTGCTTACCCCCAGGCAGCCAGCCCCACACCAGCCCCTTGAGGGACAAACCAAGGGGTGCCTGAGGACCACGACATTCTTGTTCTTCCACTTGGTGTCCAGCATATTGGCAAAGTAGGTGCTCCGTGCACCTAGGACACAGCGATGCGCTCTGAAGGGCTTTCCATGCACAACAAACACCACGTCACTGTGGCTACCCAGCTCTAGAAGCCTGGGGACAGACGGGGGTGAGTGCCCAGCAGACCTCCCTCATTTACCCCCCCCCAAACAAGACAGAGGCCTCCATCCTGGGGGGCCACAAGCAGCAAGCTCAAATCCCCAACACAGTCCCGAACACTGGCTGCCGTGCCCCCTTCCCGTCTCACCGCTGTAGAAAGTTGTCATAGTCATCCCGCCTCCTGCAGGAGGCAGTGACCTGCTTATAGTCTCGAAGCGCCCTCCGGATGCCATCGCTCAGCGCCCCATACAGGCAACGCTCTCCATCAAAGGTGTTGGCCTCACAGCGGGCTCCTGGCGTGGGGGCAGCAGGGTTCCTAGTCAGCAGGACATTGGCTGCATTCTGTGGCTTAAGAGCTTGGGGCAAGGCTGGAGCTATGCCCCTGAGGCTCTGGGAAAATTCTAAACCCCTGGCTCTTATCCTCACCTCCACTACTCAGGGCCCTCAGAACTCTGTATGCCCTAGCGACCTCTTCCCAAATCACTCTGGACCTATTCTGATCCCAGCATCCCCCCAACATGGGAGTGCACACAAATCCATGTCTGTTCACAGGTGCACATGCTCACTGACAGAACATGGGAAACCCAGAGCAGGTTCTGTGATGGGCTCTATCCTAAGCTCTGAGGATAGAAGAGGTCCCTACTTATGGGAGCTCATCAAGTCCAATGGGGAAGCAGTATGATAAGCTTGCAACAAATATCAACATGCCGAAGTGCTGGGTGTTAGTGACTGCACAGTGAGGTCACAAGAGGTCACTCTGTAGCAGTGACAGTGACTAGAACCTTGAAAGCCAGGCCAAGGTCTGGGAAAAGGCAGCCAGTGTAGAAAGAACGGCAAGTGCCAACGCAGAAGCAGAGGTGAAGGCAATGTGGGTGAACAGCATAACCACGGGAGGAGGCGAGAGCAAAGAAGCCAGCAGCAGATGGGCAACTTCAAAAGCAGAAGTGAGGTGAAAGCTTTCTTCTATATTAACATGGAAGTCACTGGGAATGTTTAAAGTGATCAGATTTGTTGAGTAAAAGTGAGGAAGCCAGACGCCAACTGAGAAGATGGCATTATATCCAGGTGGGCAAATTTGGTGGCTCAGCCTAGGAGGCAGCAGTGGAGAAGAGGGGGAAGTGGAAAGATGAGAAGGGAGGTTATCAAAGTAGAGTTAGCAGAAGACCTAGCTAGAAAGCATCCTGAACGGATGACGGAAGGTGAGAGGAATCATGGGTGATTCTGGGCATCTACAATATAGACACTATATCCAACACACGTGCATGTGTTTCATGTACACACACACACACACACACACACACACACACACACACATTGACCTTGACCCTTCCTCACCATTGGCCAGAAGGTAGAGTACCAGCTCCTCATGGCCACACAAGCAGGCATAGTATCTAGACAAAGAAAGGAGGTAGGGAAGCAGTTACTTCAGTTATAGCTTCTGAAGGATACTCTCAGGCCAGCCTGACCACCCCACACCCAGTCAACCAAATCACCCCACCACTGGCACTCACAAGGGCGTGCTGTCCCATTTATCCCGAACATTCACCTCTACATCACGCTGTTCCAACAGATACCTGGGCAGGGAGGTCAGAGTCTAGGTCACAGACAGTTCATGGCCTTGTAGAACATACCAGAGAACAGAGAATGAGGGGGAAATAGCCCTTTCAGCTAGGTGAGGGAATTGAGGGAGGCCGTCTAGACCTGGGGACACAGGGACAAGGCCATGGGAATACACAGGGCCGACACTGGGAACACGAATGCTCCTGGGAGGCTGAGCTGGCCTCTGAAGTGAAGAGCCTGTGACTTTGGCTACTGGGGTCTAGAGAGCAGCTCTTCAGGGAAGGCTAGCTGGAGGAGGCAGGGACACCAGAGAGAAGGCTGCTGCAGGCAGAGAAAGGCTACCGACCAGGGGAACAGAAGAGGTGCGGAATGGACAGGCTGAAATCAGAAATTAGGGTAGTTGGTAGCTGACAGGATGTGGAGGGTGGGAGAGGAGTCAGCACAGCGGGGAGCCGTCCCTGAGGTGGGAAACTGGAGAAACAATCTAAGGCAAGGTGAGAATTTGAACTTGGATATACTCCACTTGGCCTCAGGTGGGCAGACAGGGAGAAACAACATCAGGGGCAGGCTGAACCGAGAAATGCTCTAGGCTGCCTGCAACTTTGAGGTGATCAACTCTAGGTGTCACTTGATGCTGGGAAGTACCTAGGGAGCCTAGGCTCAGCCCTGTGGAAGGAAGAAGGGCCCACCAGGGAATGAGGAAAGAAGGTACAGAGGGAAAGGAATCCCACTTGGGGGCAGGGCACTCGAAAGGCCAAGAGATGCCCAGATCTCGGCGAGACACTCCCCGCCCTCATCCATCAAGAGTCTGCATTCTCAGAGCAGGGTTTGCTTTAACAGCTCTTAGGGGTTTCGGAATCTCCAGCAGCCAGTGGCTGATTCTGGACCAAGTTGACAGAATCCAAAAGGGAACCAGGATTAGAGCCCCAGGTTGGCCTCTGGGCCGAGCATCCCGACCCCGCTGGCGGAGAGGCGCAGTCCCTCTTCTTTACATCAGCTCCTGGCCTGCTCCACGAAGCAGTCTCCTCCTCCCGGAAGCCCTCCAAGGACCACCGCCTCCGCCTGCTCCAAGGCGGCTGCAGTGTCCGGGCTCCTCCTGCGGCTGGGGGAGGTGGTCTCCTCCCTGTCTGGAGGACCCTCGCCTGCTCAATGCCCCCCAGACCCCGGCCTGTGAACCCCTCACCGCACTCGGCCCACATCTCCCTTCCTGCAGCTGGCGAACAGGTCGCTGGTATCCATGACGCGAAGCTCGGACCTGAGGCCGGACGACCTCGGGCAGCGACAGCGAGTCCCGGCGGATGTAAACACTCGCGGCCCCGCCCCGGCCGCCCGCTCGCGCTCCGCAGCGGCGCCTGGCGCCCGGAGGACCCGCTGCCTGCGCCCCGGACGCAGAGCATGTGGACGGCGGGCGCCGAGCCCCACGGCCCGGGCCTCGGCTGAGGGCCACCATATCCCGGCCCTTCGCACGGACGCACCCCCGCCCTCCACGGGGTCCCCCCACCCCACCACCTCGACCCGGGCCGAAAGAACGAGGCGGGCAGGCGGGCGGGCTGGGCGCCATCTCCCTGACGGTTTAATGGGAGTCCCGGTGCTCGCTCGGGGGGGGAGCCTGCCACCTGCGCCCCGCACTCACAGGCAGGGGGCTCGCGGGGCAGTGGCCAGTGAGGCCGGGTTCCGTGGGGCCCTGAGGCAGGGTCCTGTCCCGGGGCGGGCTGTGCCCACCGGGCCGTGATCGGGGTCCGGGGCCGATACTCTCGGGGTGGGCGTGGGGAAGGGGCTGTGCGAAGGCGGTTTTGTGAAGTTGGCAGGAAGCGGCGAGAAGCCCCGCATCGAGGGCCGGCTGCGGGGTGGGCGGCCAGGAGAGCTCCGAGGGCAGGGAGGCGCGGGGTCTCTGCGGACCTGCCTTTCTGTCTCCAGCACCCGCGGCCGGCTGCGGGTGTGCAAGGCCGGGGCCCTAGGGCGCTGGGCACCCCTGGGGGGGCCTCACAGGTGCGTGTCTTCCTCGAACACGTCGGAGTCCTCGGGGTCTCGCTTGCTTCCCATGAGCGTGCTCCAGCCTCCGGGGCCGTTAATGGTCCCACCGCCGTTCAAGCTGGGTTGCTTCTCCTGCATCTCTGACTGGCTGTCGCTGGCCACGTCCAGCGTGGGGTTGTCGTGGCAGCCGTTCTCCACGAAGCGCAGCTCCTCTCCGTGGGACTGTGGGTGCGGTGGGAGAGGGGCCCGGGGCGGCCAGGCCAGTCACCCACAGGCTCTGCACCCCACACCTCCTAACACTGAACGAGGCCTTTCATCCCCCCCATCCTAGTGGGTAAAACGCTAGAGTGAGCCAGGGGACCTGCAGCATAAGGCAGTTCCCTCCTTTTGTCCCCACAGCTAACAATTCTTTGCCTTCCTGACATCTGGTGTCCGCTTCCCCACCCCACCCCCAATGGCCCCATTTTCTAAAGTTCATTTCACTCAGTCTCACTGCCACGGAGCTGACCCTCCAGATGGTTTTCCGAGGCTGTAAATCTCATGGGAAGAGATCGCCCTTCCTTCTCCCTCATAGCAGCTGGTGTTTTCAAATCTGCCTTTGGGTTGGCAGCAGTTCCTTACCCGCTAAGAGAACTCCACAGAGGAAAAGCTAGGGATTTAAAATCCTATCAATTGCACCAAAGGCGGCAGGAGCCAGCTGTCATGGCAGAGTCTGATGCCTCCTCCCCAGAAGCCTCTAGGCAGTGTCTGAACCATGCATGAATGGCCATAGATGTTAAAATGGCCCTTGGGTCCACCTTGCTAGGAGGAGCTGCTGCCCGCCTGGGGTCCCTGTGGGGACTACCACCCAGCTTGTGCCCACCCTACAGGGAGGGGCAGCTCAGATGCCTGGCTCTGGACAAATGTTTCATCTGTAGAATCCTGCTGAGTCCTCATCACAGTGCTGTGGCCACACTGTATTGGATGTGAGGAAACGGGTGGGAAGAGTTGCCTGCACCCCCCTACCCACCCAGGCCTTGCCACCCACCAGCCCACACTCACCACATGCTTGAGCTTGGGCAGTCGCCGCTGCCAGCAGTTGTAGAGCAGGCCGAGCACGATGATGATGACACAGATGGCACCAATGACCACCAATACCACAAAGAGCGTCCCATAGTCACTGCGTACCTGGCTGGGCCTCGCCTGGCAACTGCTCGTGGTGGAATAGTTCTGGATGCCGATCTGAGGAGGCAGGAGGGGCCAGGCTCCTCAGCTGAGGTCCTGGGGTGCATGGATTCCCCACAGGGGTTTTATGGCTGGGACAAGCTTTGCAAAGGAGAAGGCCCATAGTGGCTGAAGGTCATGTTCAGCAGGGGTGCTATTCTTTCTACCCCATTCCATCCTGGTAACCAGAGGCGGGCTTCAAGCCTTTCCACTCTCATGCCCCCAACATGGTTTCTGTCTGCATTGATGCAAGAACCTGTGGTGCTTAGGTTGGTCACTAGACAGGGCCAAGAGGTCCTACTTCCCAACCTACCGTTGATTTAAATTAACAAAAGGACAGTTCTGGGCTGCCAGCCTCCACCCAGTCAACTACTGAGTCAGGACCCCGCAACAGCTTATGCCTAAGGGGCAGCTAAAAACCAATCTGCTTTAAATCCCAAGGGGTAGGCCAGTACCATGGGCCAGTCCAGCTTCTAGCACCCCCAGGATCCTTCCACACTTAGTCTTGTTTGGACTGATAAATGATTGCTCTGTCCCTCCCAGGAGTGAAGGATCCTCTCCCAAAAGCTGGATTATTGGTCAAGGGAGGTGAGGTGTCTCATCAGGTTAGCAGAGGTGCCTAGCTCCCGAGGAAGAGACTCACTCAGCATTCAGCTATTTCGCTTTCCTCAGTCCCTATAAACCATCCTGCAGATTCTTAGCACTTTATTTTAAATTTTAAAATAATCAGCTTTTCTTGTCAAATTCATTCACTAATACACTTTCAGGAATCCAGCATCCTGTTTGCTCTACTTGGTGTGAATCAAGCGCCTTCCCCTCAAATGTGTCCAGTAAGGCCTGACTATAAGGCCCTCTATGAGGTGGATTGATTCAGTGACTGGGATAATCGGGATGGGAGTGTCAGAGACGCTTGGCACAGGACAGAGCAGAGTTTAGGGCTGTTGTACATGGGGTCGTTATGAGTCGCAAGTGACTCGACGGCACTTAACAACATACCCAAGGGTAGGAAAGAAGGGATTAGAGGGTTAATAATGCAAAGATGAAGCAAACTTAAATTTCCTCAGCCTCACTGGTGTTAGTAAGCCCAGGATTTCAGAACTGGGAATACCCTCCCATGACCATCCTATTAGTACTGCAGTATGGACCAGTCTGGATTCACAGATCAGCACTACCACTTACCAACTATGTACTCTCTGGTCAGTCACCAAGCCTCTCGGTTTTTCAGTTCTCAGTCTTAAATGTGGCTAGTAACAGTATTCAACGGAAGTCTTATTTAATCCTCAGAGCCCCACGGAACAGTGACAAGGACTCTCAACTGGTGAGGCCCTGGCACACAGTACTAATATACTGACAAATTTCTCAAATTACATACAGCTCATCTTTGATGGCAAACACTGCAGAGCCCTTAAGAATGAGGTCACTGTCGCTAGCTTTCACAAGTAGTGAAAGTAGTTTTGGACAATGGTGGCTGTCCTCTCAACTCCACTGGCCCTCCCCTTCAAGGAATATGGCAGAAGGATTGAGGAAGATGTGGCCCCTCCCCACAGGCCAGGGACTGTTCTGGCCTGGCTGCCCAAGCTAGCTGCTCGGTCTAGCTTCTCTGGGAGCCTCCAGGGAGCCAAAAGAGCACTAGGGGTACAGAGGTGCCTCTCAAGATGGCAGAGCTGATTCTTGGCCCCTGTACCTGGATCTGTGAGCATGAGGACTGACTGGAGGATGGTCACTGGACAGTTTACTCTCACTATTCCTGACTCCACGTCACTTGCAGTTCCTGCTGTTCTCTCCTTGCAGGCTGCCACACAATTCCTTTGGCCAGACACTGGTGTTTCTCTCATTGTCCACAAGACTGTCTAACCACCAAAACTTCCCTCAGAAACCACCTCTTTGCACCCTCTCACTACCGCCCAGCCCTTCCCCATCCTTCTCTGCACCTGGTGTCTACATCAAGTGTTCATTTGACTGTCTTTCCACAAGACCTGACTTAGGATGGTCTTAAACGAGAAGCCTGCCAGTCTTCTGTTCCTTTGAACCACCTTGAGAAAGGCCAGCCCTGCTCCTGGAGTGGAATGTGTAGGGAGAACAGCAGCAGGTAACAGAGTCCTGCAGCACAGATGCAAATTCTGTGTGCTCTTACCTCCACCAGGCTCCTGCGGATGTCACCCAGCATGGAAAGGACATCTTGAGTGGGCACCACTCCTGGGCGAGAGGGAGGGGAAGAGACACAGTTATCAATCTCACCTTGGCCACGGAGCTCAGCTTGCAAGAGTCCTAGCTCTCCTGACAGCTCCTGACCCAAGTTCTTACAGCCTCTTTGTTTGGCTGCTAAGTACACACAGGTTCTTACTCTACGTGGATTTTTCTTTCCTACTTAAAAAGAACAACCAAACCTTCCTGGCATCTCTGACTCATGGAGACCCTCCATCAGGTTTCTGAGGCCGGAAATCTTTATTGGAGGAGACTTCCTGTATTCAACAAAAAGCCATTGGAGTCAAACTGCTGATCTTCTAGTTAGCAGCCCACTGCATTACGTTTTAAGCCACCAGGGCTCCTCTCTCCTACATTTGCTTTCTATTGACCTCATCTATTAAATATCTAGTGGATACGTAACATAAACATAATTCTAGGCTGTCTCTCACACTACAGCATTTCAGATACCCCCTTCCCTACCGTCCTACTCCATTAAACAGTGTGCAAAGCCAATTTCATTTCATGTCTGTGCTGAAACCATACCTGACTCCTGTCTCCAATAACTAATTCCCACCCTCCACTACTTCTCCAAAACTCGCAAGTAGAAGCTCCACCAAGGAAAACCCATCCTGCTTAAAGTTCTGAGTTCAAAAGCCCATCCTGTCTCCTGAGACTTCATATGGCCTCGAGAACAGCCTGCCTCATGGACCTTTTGTGGCTCCTCTCTCTAGAGAACATCGCCCCCCTCCCACCTGCCTGCCTGTGCTCACCTTGCTCGCCCACCAGGGTCATTAGCAAGTGCTGCTCCTTCTCGCTGGGCTTGCTCAGGGAGATGTGCCAATCCCCATGGCTGCTGCTGCCATGCCGGGGCAGCACCTCCTCCACCAGGGCCAGAAGCTGCAGCCCTCGATGCTGCCGAAACACCTCCTAGAAGGTCACAAAGACAGTCCTCACCCCACCATCCTCAGTGAAGGAGAGGAGCTTTGCTGGACCCTCTGTCTAGGGGCGGCTTTCCACTCCAACTGCAGGTTAGCAGATAAGTGTTTAGAAAGTGGGCCTGCCTGGTCCCAGGGAGGCTGCTCTAGTTAGTTCGGGGGCCACCAGGGGTGTTATGAGCTTGGCCTTGGGTGTAACTGGCCCCTGGGTGGGAAGGCAGGAGAGGTCCAAAACACACATTTATTTATTCATTATATCACTACTTCAGCTCTTTGTGCCCTGTTGTGCAAGCATGAGGAAAGCATGGGGAGTGCCCGAAGATACAGGTTAGATGGGAAGACAGATACAAACACATACAATGACAATCCAGGAACTGAGAATATAGTGCTACATACCACAAAGTAACAGCTACAAATACCACAGAGGAATAGCTAATTGCATATGGATGCTCCATGTTGTGTCACTGAAGATAAATATATAGGAATTTGGGATAAGCTGCCCAAAGGAACAATACAACCACCAAAAATCAGGACTTCTCACCTTTTGTTTCTCCCTGCACAGGTGCTAGCCTGAGCGGGTACACAGAACGGTATCTGAGTACTCATGGTAGTAGGGGTGACAGGAAGAATAAAACCAGAAATGTTTAAAATGTCTACACCTGGAAACTGGGGTCAGGAGTGATGCTGCAGCAAGGGGCTCAAGTGTATCAGAGATGGCAAGGATGGCTCAGGATAGCTGTTCATAGGGGTGTTATGAATCCTGGGCAACTCGAAAGCACCTAACATCAGGTCACTAGGAGTCAGAATCAGCCTGATGGCAGTGAGTTTGGTTTTGAGTTTTGTATGTAATTACAAAACGTTAAACTAACAAAACAGCCAAGGGCTTGGCACTGAGCAAGAACTCAGTGAGAGGCAGGAGCCCAGGCTAGGCTGGACGCCAGGACCCTGCCTCTTGGTGCACAGCCTACTATTGTCCCAAACTCATCCGATCTGGGAAAAGAGCTTGCTTTGGCCCTGGGACAGCTCCCCACCCACCTCAGTAGCCCTCTTGTATGTGAAATCCATCCCGCTCAGGCCTCCACAGCTCCAAGCCTGATGACCCCTCCTCGTTACTCAGTTCTGCCTTGGGTACCCTGATGTGGAGCTGAGGGCCCGGGCTGCTGGGAAAGCACAAGCTTTTCACCAGGTTACCCCAGTAAATCCCTGGGCTACCCCAAAAAAGCCCCTGCTACTCCCCCTCTCTTTTCTGCTGCGCTCAAGCTAATGAGCTATTCCCAGGGTGCCTCACTAAAGGCACCAAAATGATTCAAGTTCTTGGCCTCTGTCCCTTGATACTGTGGTGAGTGCAGGCACAGGTTCAAGCCTCGGCACTCACTGGCTAACCAAAAAAGTTGAACGGCAGTATAAATTTGTGAGGCACTGGTGCCTGGAGATGGCTACACAGCAACCTCGGTGCCTGAAATGAGGAGTAAAGCTGCTGAATAAGAATGATGCCCAGTGACCGAACCCTTCTACTTACAAAGGAAAGTCCCTGCCACACGGAGTCCTTCCCTTTATGTCACACCCTGTGCCCCACTATGTGTGTATTCCCACATTCTCCTGGGTCAAGGTGCCTGAAATAAGCCCACAGCCCTTCCAGGTCAGAGGATCTAGGAGAGTCTCTGTGATGATGTTTCACATAATCATACAAAATTATACATACATGATTTCTTTTATATAATTATTACTTATAATTCATTTAAGGAAGCATCTGAGAAGGTGACGATGTTTCATGTAATTTCTTTAATAGGTGGAGAAATAATCACTCTGGTATGAGGAAAAAGCCTTGGCTCTGGAATCAAATAAATCTAAATACAAATCCTGGTTCTGCCATTTACCAGCTCCGTGACCACAAACAAAATATTGTGCTCTCTGAGTCTTGGGTTCCTCGTCTGAAAATGTAGGCATAGTCCTAAGACCCTGTACTCACTGTGAGGACTGATAAAAAATTATATCAATGATTGTGGGACAAATGGATGCCCCCATGGGAGCGAAAACATGCACAGTGCGTACCTCGCACCGTGCACCAGAAATCAATCCATGGGGCTCACAGGCCGAATGATTTTAAAAGCCTAGAAGGTTATCTTCATGATTTTGGTATAGGCAAGGTTTCTAAACAGAACCAAAATATACTAAACATAGAGGAGTAAAGTAAAAAAAGTTGGTTATGATCAAGTTAGAAGAATAGCTTCAGCAGAAGATATTAGAATAAAAAGGAGGAGGAGGAGATACATACACTATACCTACTGGACAAAGATCTCATACGCAGAATGTAAAAGTAATTAATAGAAATCACTATGGAGAAAGATGGGGGACCCCAATAGAGAGTGGGCAAAACCCCTTGAATATGTATTTCATAAAAGAGAGTTTCAAAGGGCTAAATCACATATAAAAGGTGTTTAACTTCATTTGCTCTCAGGGACTCACTCTCATTGCTTTTGACCTGATGCTGACCCTCTGTGGCTTTTAGAGGATATAAATCACACAGCAGGAGACTGCCCATTCTTTTCCCACAAAGCTGCTGGAAGATAGACACTTCACAGAGGTGCAGCCTTTCTGGGTTAGCAGAACACCCTATGGACTATTCCACTTGCCCCCCTACCATCAGGAAATTATATATCAAAACTACAAAATGATACTCACTTATCAGAATGATTAATATGAAAAATAAACACAGTACAAAAGGCTTGCAGAGACAAGGAAAATCAGAACTCTCATGCATAGTTAGTAGGAATATCAATTTAGGACATGTTAAGACAGTATCTGTTGTATGCATAAGCTGTGACCCAGCTCTTCCACTCCTATGCATATACTCGTAAGAAATGTGACCATATGCTCACCAAATGTTGCAGAACATCCACAGCAGCGTATTCACAGCAGCCTGACATCTGAAGTTACTCAAATGCCCATCAACAGTACAACAGATGAATAAATGGAGCTACAGAGAAAGCTCTAGTGGCACAGTCCACAGAATGACGTGCTGCTAACCAAAAGGCTGTGTCCCCAGCAGTTCAAATCCACCAGCTGTTCCAAGAGAGAAAAAAGGGCAATCTCCTTCCATTATGATTTACAGGAAATCCAATGGAGCATGACCATATGAGTCAGAACAGACTTGACAATAGTGAGTTTGAGTTTTGATACCAAACATGCATGAACAAATTACATCAAACAGGAAGTGACTGAGAATTCAACTACACAAAATATAGATAAATCTTAATAAATGTTGAGTGAAAGAAGCCAGACATAAAATATTTCATACTAAAACAATGCATTTACATAAACTCTAAAACACACAAAATTAGTCTGTGGTGTTATAAGTAAAGAAAACAGTTTCCCTGTGGGACTAGCATCTGGAAGACATAAGGGTTAAAGGATATCTTGAGATGGGGTACTGTCTACATGATGTGGTCAGTTTGTGACTGCCCATAGAGCTAATCATTTGTGACTCATGTACATTTCTTTGTGTATGGTACATGTCAACAAAAGCATCTTCTGTGAAAAATACAGATGTAGAGATTGTGGATATCGGGCTGATAGTCCTTCTAGCATCTAAGTCCCCCACCACAGAAACTCCAGCTTCTTTCCAAGTATTTAATTTTTCAGATGATAGAATTCCATGTTTTGCTGCTATTCTATCATACTCATTCTATTATAGTCACTCTTGGAAGTAGCACACGATGAAGAAGAACAACCAATGATACTGAAGGAGAAAGTATAAACTGCACTGATGATACTGGTGGAAAAGAGGGCTCTGGGAGGAGCAGCAACTGAATCATGTCGACAAATGTTGTAGGTGCTTACTCATCTAGGTTTAAAACATTGAAAAGATAGCTACCTAATTGATTCTAAGAGATCCACATTTGTGCCCATTACCAAGAAAGATGATTCAGCAGAATGTGAAAATAATTGAACAATGCCATTAATAATATACACTTGAAATGTTGCTGAGGATAGTTAAAAAACAGTTGGTGTAGTACATTGACAGAACTGCTGGAAGTTCACGCTGGATTCTGAAGAGGATGCAGAATGAGGGATATCACTGCTCACATCAAATGGATCTTAGCTCAAAGTATGGCTTGCTCAGCTCCACAATCAACACTCTCAATGCCAGCAGTCAGGAAATCAAAAGACTAAATGCATTGGGAAAATCTGATGTCAGAGATCTCTCCAGAGTGCTGAGAAGGAACGATGTCAGCCTAGAGACAAAGGAGCACCTGACCCAGGCCATGGTCTTCTCAACTACTTTTATGCTTCAGAGAGCTGGACAATGACTAAGGATGACAGAAGAAAAGATGCCTTCAAGTTGTGGAGCTGGAGAAGAATGCTGGCTATAACATGGACTGCCAAAAAACCAAATCAGTTTGTCCTGGAGAGGGTGAAATCAAATCTCTCCTGGGAGGCTAGGATTTTGAAGCTCCGTCTCACATACTTTGGGCATGTCACCAAGAGAGACTGGTCCTTGGAGAAGGACATCATGCTTAGAAAGGTGGAGTGACAGTGTAGGAGAGGAAGACCCTGAATGAGATGAATTGATACAGTATCTGGGGCAATAGGAATTGGTGTGTCAGAATTAGTGAGGCTGGCTCAGGATAGGTAAGGGTTCAGAAATGCTGTACATAGGGTCACTACACATCGCAGGTGACTCAATGGCATATAACAACAAAAACATACTATATTGGTTTTTTGGGTTGTTTTTATTTAAGCCTCTTGTTTAGAGTTAACAAGACCTCAGGAGGGCCTTTGTATTTAAAAGTCAGTTTTTATTATATTTGGAGGAACATTCTTCTAAGTGGGACAGCACTCTTCTATCAATGTGGTACTGAGGTAACCTGGGGTTGCTGTGATGCTGAACCTTGTGCCACTAGGGTATCAAATACCATAATGGTTACCCATGGGGAAGAGTGTTTGGTGGAGCTCCCAGTTTAAGACAGGTTTGGAAGCAGGAATGGCATCTACTTCCTAAACAACAAGCCTCTGGAAACTCTATCAACTTTGATAAATGACAATAGTTCTAGAAAGGCTTCAGGCCTTTTGTTCATAGAATTGCTATGAGTTATGCTCAACTCAACGGCAATCAACAACAACAACCACCAAAAAGATATTTAGCGGCAATTAGGCGCTGGCCCCCTCTCAGAGTCAGAATACAGAAATGCTAAGGCAGGAGTTTCCTCTCACCCACATGGACCGAAGCTGCTCCAGTTCAGGAACCTGGTCACACCACTCTGGAGATATAAGACAACAACAGACTTCAGGAGAACGAGCTGCAATTAGGTGAGAGACTCACTGTCAGAGACAGAATACAGTGATGCCAGGGAATTAGGGGCCTGCAACTCCCTAGAAGGGAAACAGCTCTAGGCAAGATAGCTGGTCTCCGCTAGGGCCAGCCCACAGACCAAACAGGACAAGAGAATTTTAGGAGAAGGGGCGCCAATAAGGTGAGATTCTCACAGGGCTGCACTGCAGACCAGAGAGAGGATCTGAAGGATTTTAGGAAAGGTAAACTACATGTTGCACAGGACCAGAAAGGATTTCCAATACAGAATGTAACCCACCCCCATAGAAAATGCAACTAATTGACAACATTATAAAGAACTGTCAACAACCTATGCAGACTCAATAGGAACAGCCTAACATATACCAAAAAACCTTTATAGGTCAAGAAAGCAGCAGGTAGCATCAAACATTGTGAAAAAACAAAATAAGTCTTCTCCTTAAAAAAAAAATAAATAAATAATTGCAGAGCCAATGATTACTCCAGAGAGAGGGAGGCAGAAGAAATACATTGACACAGAGTCATATGAACAGCTATAGAAGAAGGTACAAATGATGGAAGAAAGAATGGAAGCTATAAGTAAAGCTAATACCCTAGAGACAAATAATCAGAAGAAACATACTGATGTGGAGTTATATGAACAGCTAGAGAAGAAGGTACAAATGATGAAAAAAAGAATTGAAGTCATACATAAAGGAAATAATCTAGAGACAGGGAGCCAAAAGAAATATACTGATGCAAAGGAATAAAAAATAATTAAATAAAAATAACAAAAGGTAGAAGAAAGAATTGGAACTATAGATAAAGAGGCATAAGAACTTAAAAAATCATCACAAGACAGAGAGGGAACAGCCAAACCAGTACTAAAAATAATAGAAATGCTTGGAAATGCAATCCAGAATGTAGCTGCTGCTGTTACATGCCACTGATTCACTTGTGACTCATCAACCCTACAGCTCTGAACCATTCCTTATCTTGAGGCAGTTTCACAATCTCCAACACATCTATTCTCATTACTACCATTACTGTGTCAGTCTGTCTTATCCATGGTCTTCCTCTCCTGCACGATCCCTCAACCCTTCCAAGCATGATATCCTTCTCCAAGGACAGGATCCTCTTGGTAAAATACCCAAAGTATGTGAGATTGAACTTCAAAATCCTTGCCTCTAGGGAGCAACTTTGTTTCACCCTCTCTAGGACAGATTTGTTTGTTCTCTTGGCAGTCAATGCATGTTCAATGCTCTTATCCAGCACCAAAACTCAAAGGCATCATCAATTCATCTATCATCCTTAATCACTGTCCAGCTCTGTCATGCATAAGAAGCAACTGCAAAGACCACGGCCTGGATCAGGTGCAGCTTAGTTTCCAGCCGACATTGCTCTTCAGCACTTTGTAGAGGTCTCTGACAGCAGATTTTTCCTAATTCAAGTCATCTTTTGATTTCCTGCTGCTGGTGCCAAGGGTGCTGACTGTGGACCCGAGTAAGTTGAAACTGTTAACAATTTCAATCTCCATCTATCATAGTGCAGTGGTGAGAAATGGCCTTATTTGGCCCAGTGGTGAGATTCTTTGTTTTATTTATGTTGACTCCATATTGGAGACCCCAGTTCTTGAACTTCTGCAGCAAGTGTTTCAGGTCCTCCTCAGTTTCAGCAAGCAAGGTCATGTCATTTGCATAACACAGGCTGTTGATGAGTCTTCCTTCAATCATGAAGTCATATTGCTTCTCATAAAGTCCAGCCTCCCAAGCTGATTTGTAGAAGGCTGGGAGTTGGATTAGGCCACTAGCTGTGGCTTTAGAGTTGCTCCTGACACGGTGAGTCAGTCACAAGGTACTCAGCAGCTGCTGCAAGTGGAGAAGGGTGCCGCCACGGTGTCGGAGGCCCACAAGTAGAAGAACTGGAGGCTGAAGCAGGTGAAGGAAGTGCAGGCTGAAATGGAACAGTATTGCCTGCAGAGGGAGAAAGAGTTCAAGGGCAAGGAAGCTGAGGCTCTGGGATCCCAAGGCAGGTGCAGCAATGAAGTAAAGGAGGAGACCCAGGAGAAGACTATCCTCAAGACCTACTTCAGAACAGGGATGACGTCTTGGACGATCTCTTGAGCTTTGTCTGTGATACCTGACCAGAAATCATGAAAACAACCGCATAAAGTGATAGGGAAGAAGGAGACATTCACTCGATGAACTGGCTTTAAAAAAAAAAACAAAACACTAGGAAAGATGCAATTTTAATTAAAAAAAATGTAGATCACTATACTGTTAAAGATTATAAAGCTTATTTTACACATAAGTATTTAATGATAGTAATCATGTATTAGAACAAATTAAACATCTTTCCATAATAATTTAATCATGATAGCAAATAGCTAACATTTATATTTTCTATATATTAGGCTCCACACTAAGCACATTGCATGAATTAGTTTATTTAATTTCTTTTTAATTAGTTACGCAAGGAAAAGCATGCTTTGTCAACAAATAAATTATGATATCTATCATGCTTGCTGAAGACCTGATATCTATGAAAATGCAAATTGAAATTTAACTATGTACATGATTCAAAATAAGAGAAAAGCTGTTTTCAAGACTTAGCGTTTTTTATTCTGGCCTTTTGTACTGACAAAACACAAATGGTTTTACTTTTACATTATATTTTGTCTTAAATGACAAGATAAGAAGGATAGTTTCATTCTGTTATTGGCCACAAATATCATATTATTTGTATGGGCAGTCTTTATTTCCAGTAAATGAAAAGCCAAATTGTATATAATTGTCACCATATTTTCTTTTCTTAAAATGTTGAGATTTGAAGCACTGACAACATCTAGATGTATTCTGTGATTTCTGAATAGATGAATGCAACTTATCTGGCAAAAGTCAGCCTGATGTGATCAAAGCTATCAAATGGGGAAATGACAACGTCTTCAATAAATGGTGCTGGCAAAACTGGACTTTCAACTGCAGAAAGCTGAAACGGGATCCACATCCCACATAATACACAAAAATCGACTGAAGGTGGATCAGAGACCTGGGAGTAAAGCCCCAAACCATAACATTCATAAGAGACAAACTGGGATCAAGCTTAGAAGCGCTAGTCCAAGGTATAAAGAGACTGCCAAATACAATCAGAAATGCAGAATCTAAAGAGGATAAAACTGATTGCATAGAACCTTCTAAAGATTAATTCCATGTGTGCATCAGAAACTTTTTCCAACAGGGTGAAAAGAAAACCTACAGACTGGGAACAAACATTTGGTAATACCATCTCTGACAAGAGTCTTATAACAAAAGTTTACAGAATACTCCTGGACCTCCACAAGAAAAAGTCTGATAACCCAATTACAAAATGGGCAAAAGACATGGAAAGAAATTTCAGAGGAAGATTCTTGAATGACAAACAGACACATGAAAAAATGCTCCAAATCACTGGCAGTAAGAGAGATGCAAACAGACTGGCATTTTAGATGCCTCTCACCTGGAATAAGAAGACGTAGCAAAGCTTTCTTCTTGTGACAAGGCATTACATTATTTCTGTATATTATATAGTAATTTTGTTCACTTTTGGAGAGTTCCAAACCTAGAACTTCATAAAGATTTAGAAATTATCCAAATACTTCATCTTTTTACTTCACCTTTCTTGTAAATTTAACACTTAGGCTTTTTAGCTGTAGTACCATATATCAAAATGACTTCTTTCTTAGATATCAGTAAAAGAAAAACAATTCTTTGAAGAAAGAAATGGGTTAAATATTTTATTTCCCTAAAGCTTCCTTGAATGTCAGGGCCTTTATTGATGAAAAAGTGGTAAATAACATTTTTGTAACTTGTTTGAATAGCAGCTGGCCTTAAAAGAATCCTTTCTGTCAGACAAATAAATAGAGGTTTTCCTTGCTTTCTAAAAGTAAAGCATTCTTGTGACACCTTTCCTAAATCAAACTAACATGAAATGCAGGGGCAGTTACCATTCATTCATATGGGAAAAATGTTAAGCACTTCCAGACCCCCAAAATAAAGTACCAAATAACATATAAAGCCTCAAATAACACACAGAGTTCCAACAGTTCAGAATCATGGCTCCATGCTGGCATGTTGAACATAGTTACAAGGGAAGAGCCTAGTGACACTGAATGCTTGTTGTGCACCACTGTAAGACAAATGGTAAACGCTGGTTTCACTCTTCTATTTTTTTCTGTAAAAGCAAAAAATCCTTTTTGTCTACAACCAGGAGAAGATCAAATAGATGAATGGGACCTTCTAAGAATCAAATCCCTATGCACATCCAAAAACTTCTCCAACAGGGTAAAAAGGGAAGCCACAGATTGGGAAAAAGTATTTGGTAATGACATGTCAGATAAGGGACTTATATCTAGAATTTATAAAATGCTTGAGCACCACAACAAGATAAAGGTGAATAATCCAATAGAAAAATGGGCACAGGATATGAACAGACACTTCACCAAAGAAGACACTCAGATGGGCCACAAGCACATGAAGAAATGTTCAAAATATCTAGCTCTAAGAGAGATGCAAATCAAATCAACTATGAGATACCATCTCACCCCAGTCAGAATAGCAAAATTTAACAGAACAGCAAGCAACAAATGCTGGCGAGGTTGTGGAGAAACTGGAACCCTTATTCACTGTTGGTGGGAGTGTAAAATGGTGCAACCACTGTGGAAGGCAGTGTGGCACTTTCTCAAAAAGTTGCAAATAGAGATACCATTTGACCCAGCAATTTCACTACTGGGAATATATCCCAAAGAGACCATAACTAACATCCACGCAGACATATGCACACCCATGTTTATCGCGGCTCTGTTCACAATAGCAAGGAGTTGGAAACAACCCAGGTGCCCATCAACAAACGAATGGATAGAGAAGTTGTGGTATATTCACACAATGGAATACTATGCTGTATTGAAAAACAAGGAACTCATGCAATATTATTCAAAATGGGTGAGCCTGGAGGACATTATGCTGAGTGAGGTATCTCAGTCGCCAAAGGACAAATATTGCATGGTGCCACTGTTGTAAAATGGGATTGATATCAGGGTTGGGGTAAGACTGAGAAAAATTGGATAAATTGTGTATACTGCACTAAAACAGATGAGGGAGTGAATAATTTAAAAGCTATGTATGATAGGGTATTATGGTTATCACAAGAGTCCACAATTAAGGTTGCATAGTGGAATGTACTTGGGGCGGTGGGAGGGGTGCGCGAGAGAAGTGTAGCAATGAGTGAATGGAAATCCAAAATTTCTGTAAATGCTCATTAAAATTATTTAAATAAACAAATAAATAATCATTTTAAATTTGTTTGTAAAGTCTTAAAACAAGTCTTTTGTTAAAGTGAGGTGACATAAAGTGAACTTTTGTAAAGCAGGACATGCTTGTAGTAGTCTAGTTGGAGCTGCTCTTAAATTTCTTGTAGTAGAAGTTAGGAGATACTGTTGTTGTTGTTGATGTTATGTGCCATCGAGTCGCTTGCGACTCATAGCAACCCTATGTACAAGAGCTCTAAATGCTGTTCTATCCTATGCTAACCTAGCCATCTCAGAATATGGGAATTTATTACTTGTTTTTAGTGTACTAGTAATCATTTAAAAGTAAAGATTCTTTGTAATGCCTTGTTTGTTTGTTTAAAAAAAAGGTCCTGCCTCTCAAGTGATCTGCTCCACATGCATTGAAATGGTAGAGAGACAGGATATATCCCTGATGCACTCCTTTCCTGATAACTGCTTCTTGGTCCAAGTATAGTTTTTGCATAAGCACAATTTTGTGTTCTAGGATTCCCATTCTTCTCAAGGTTAGCCACTGTCTGAGGAGGAGAAAACACACATGGGGATGCCCATGAATGTCTCTCTGAAAGGGCCAGAGGGAGTAAGAATAGCACAGCCCCTCATCGCTCCAGAGCAGAAACCAGATAAAGGGCTTTGAGCCAACAGTGAATAACCAAACCTCTAGCTGTTGGTGAAGCCCACAGAGCTTCTAGAGTCGCACAAAAAGCAAGAGGTTTGTTTATTCATTGTTGACTCACAGCTGTGGTACTGAGGGTGGGAGGGAGGCAAAGAATATCACCAAAAACAAGTCGAGAGTTTAGCCCAAGTTCCAAGAGTCTCAATTAGGCCAGGCTCTGGTTTCAGGTCAGCAGTCAAATCCAAATCATACAACAAGGTTTTTACCTCTGAGCAGTTATAAGTCACCTTCTCCTTCAAGCATCCAGCGAGAACAGCAGAAACCTTTAACTATGGTCTTTATCTCAGGGCTCCTCTGCTTATACCTGGCCACAGTTTCTCCACAGCAGTGTAGCAGTCCAGGTCTTGCTTGCCTCAAGTCTTGCTGTCCAGTGTAGGACGCACTCTTTCTCTTATCCTAATCCCAACACAGCTCTTGGTGATTTGCAAAACCATGAGCCTAGCTGGAGACCAGAGGGACTAACTGTAATGGCTGAAGAAAAAAAAAGCCAACTTTTAGGCTGACACCACAGCCACAATTTGTTGTGATCCACACAGTCAAATGTCTTTTTATAGTCAATGAAACACAGAGAGACATTCCTCTGGCACTCTTCTTTCCGTTAAGATCTGACCTTGGCTATGATCTCCCTAATGCCATGGTCTCTTCTAATACACTTTTGGCAGTTCTCTGTTGATGTACTGTTCCAGTGTTAAGAAAATGGAAACAGCCCAAATGTCCATCAACAAATGAATGGATTGATAAATTGTGATACACTGACACTGTGGAATGCTAAGCAGGACTCAGAAGCAATGATTTTGAAAAATACTATGTAACATGGAAGAGACTACAGTTTATTATGCTGAGTATCTAACTCAGTCTCATAAGATCATTATTGTAAAAATAGGATGACTAGTAAAATGTGTATAAAAGTCCAAAGGGGGAAGGGGAGGGGACAGTGGAGCTGTGGACTGGGGGGAGGTGGGGGGAGGGAAATCATGAGGTGACAGCATTTCATGGGCAGAGGGAGCGGGTGATGGAATTACGAAATACCCAATGGGGACCTGAAAAGAAAACAGAAAAGGGCAAAAGATAGTGGGCATAGATCATAGATTTCTAAAATGCAATGTAAGGGAATGATCGATCATATGAAACAGAATGTGAATGAAGAAATGTGTGAAACGCAATGTACATAAATGAAACATAATTTATATGGATTTTGTATTCAAACAGTGTTGTTTTGTTGTTGTCATTGTTGCTGTTAAGTGTTGTCAAGTCGTAGATGACTCATAGCAACCCTATGAATGAAAGACCTGAACACTTGCATAACTTTCATCCTTTCTCCAAGTTCCTAGTTTCCTGAGGCAAGCTCTTTTAGAAGTGGATGCCACTTCTGCTTCCAAGCTTGTTTTAATCGGGGAGCTCCACCAAACACTGTCGACCATAGGTAACCATTATCACATTTGATACATCAGTGTCACCGTGTTTTAGCATCAAAGAAACCACAAGTTACCTCTGTACAGCAAATGGACAGACCTGGGCTATAGCACTTAGAAGTTTGTTTGACCAAAGCAATTAAAACTAGGCCTGGAGGCCACAGATTAAAATCACTCACCTTTGGTTTGACAGCAATACTTTCTATCCACTAGACCAACAGAGCGCTCTCTAATTCAAACAATATAAAATAAAAATGCATCTCTTTTAAAAAATAGATTTAGCTGTGTTTTATTGACGATGCAAAGTCATTTGACTGTATAGATTCTAACAAATTATGGATGACATTGCAAACAATGAGAATTATATGCATGCAAATAGTACCTACACCAAGAGGCAGTCATCTGAACAGATTAAGAGAATATTGCATGGTTTAAAAACCAAGAAGCAGTGTGCATACAGGTTGTATCTTTTCACCATCATATTCAATCTGAGGGACAACGCAGGAGGAGAAGACCCTCTATGAGATGGATTGATTCGGTGACTGGGGTAATCGGGATGGGTGTGTCAGAGGCGGTGCGGTTGGCACAGGATAGAGCAGGGTTTAGGGCTGTTGTGCATAGGGTCACTATGAGTCGGAAACGACTCGATGGCACATAACAACAACAACAACAACATTCAATCTGTACACAGAGCAAATACTCTGAGAACCTGAACTATACGTAAAGATCAGTGTGGCATCAGGAATGGAGAAGAGTTATTAACAACCGTCACTCTGCAGATGACACAATAATGTTTACTGAAAATAAAGAAAACCTGAAGCACTTACTGATGAAGATCAAAGATGACAATCTTCCAGTATGAATTATCCCTCAACATAAAGAAAACAAAAATCCTCATGACTAGACCAACAGGCAACATATAAATGGAGAAAGGATTGAAGTGCTCAAGAATTTCATTTTATTTGGATCCACAAACACTTAACAGGAGCAGCAAACAAGAACTGAAATGACAGATCTCATTGAGTTAAGAGTTCTGCTGCCTAGGACACCTTAACAAAGCTCTAAAGAGCAAGGCTGTCACTTTGAAACTAAAATGCCCCTGGCCTATACCATGGCATTTTCCCATTGCCTTACAAGCATATAAGAGCTGGACAATGAATGAATAAGGATAAAGAACTGATGTCTTTGTAATTTGGTGTTTGCAAAGAATACTGAACATAAACAGGCAAAAGAACAAACAAATCTGTCTTGGAAGAAAATGCAGCCCGAATGCCCCTGGGAGGCGAGGAGGTGAGGTTTTAACTCATGTATTTTGGGCATGTTATCAGGAGGTGCTGATCCCTGGAGGACATCATGCTTGGTAAATTAGACAGTCAGCAAAAAGAGGAAGACCCTCTATGAAACGGACTAATGCAATGGCTGCATCAGGGCCACGACAGTGAGGGTGGCCCAGGCCAGGCTGTGGTTCGCTTGTACACAGAGCTGCTTTGTCTGGAACTGACTGCTCAGCAGCTAACAATACCAAATGTTACAGGCAGCTCCTCCAAGTTCCTGGTATGGTACTTGTGGTGAACAGGAGAAGATACATGACATTACAAATCAGATCTGGTTTGTGCAGATGGAGCTCAACTGAATGCCTTCCTCTCTTACCCTGTAACAAGCAAACGGAAATGTGAAAATCATGGCCAGGCTCAAGTTTAAAGGAGGCAGAAACAGAGAAACTCCAAAAACAAAAGAATATGCAGGTGCAGCAGGAATTTCTGGAGGTTCAAGATCTAGACCCAGAATCAAAAAGCTAGAGGGTTAGGTTCATATGGAGGAAGAAGATGCGCTCTTGGACCACAGAAGAGAACTAGAATAATGCTCCCCAAATACAGCCCAATGGCTCAAAAAGCAGCCCTTTCAGTGGGGAATGAGGAGAGGTCTGCAAAATAGAGTCAAAGATTTAAAACTAGATTATAGTTTTAGAATTTATCTAAGATTAACTATAAGATCCAATGGAAGGGAGCTCTGGTGGCCAAGTGGCAAGAAGTTGCACTGCAATCCCAAAGACACTTGGTTCAAATCCACCAGATGCTCTCCTGGAGAAGGAGATAAGGAAGGGCAATCTCCTCCTGTGCCTGTCGGATCTGACTCGATGTTACACGACAAGAAAAGAAGAAGAAGAAAAAGACCCAATGGATAGGATAAACAGAAATTAGGCAGTATTGAAGGGAGCTGTTAATTTGTCTGTTGTTGTTATGTGCCCTTCAGTTGCCTGCGACTCATAGTGGTCCTATGTATAACATCAACCAGAATGCATCATTGTGATTTTTAAAGAGCCAGAAAGAATGCAAGAGTCAGTAAGAGTCATCAAGGACAGCCTTTTTTTCTGCCATCATGGTAATGATGGCTACATGCTATGTCTTCTCATAGGATTTTCAGGATTAAGAGATTTCAGGATAGGAGTGGAGGGGTTAGGCTGGATAGGGATGAAACCACAGAGTTGCAAAGTTTGAGTGTAGGGAGAGAGGGAAAGAAATGAAATGATCCAGATGAAAAGATAGGAAATGATGGACAAGATTCAATGGTGATTAATTTTATAAAATAGAATGTATGAGAATGATTGTATGAAACATAATATGAATGAAGAATAGTTGTGAAATGCCATGTATACAAACTTTTTAAGTAAACCAATTAAAAAGAGACAGAGAGATAGAGATATTGATTCCTGGTCAGAAAACAAAAGCAGAAATGTTCCATTCTCAAATGGATTCAAATTAAAACTGGTAATAAAATTTTGTTTAATGAGCCAAGAAGTTTTTATAAAACCAAGAGGTGACACTGGAAAAGAATCAAGGTGGGTCATACATGATGACACTTATTTACCTAGGTTTGCTAGTGTTCCATCCAATCAAATTTAAAATTCTGCCATAATCTGATCAGTTAAAAATGTACTGGAAAACTTCTAATATCTTCCTTTAAAAAAATGGTTTGTTTACAAAGTTCAAATACATTATGTTTCACACTATTCTTCATTCACATTGTATTTTATATAATCATTCTCATGTATTATGTTTTATAAAATCAGTCACCATTGGACCTTGCCCATCATTACCCTGTCTTTTTGCCTAGATCCTTTCCATTTCCTTCTCCCCCCTCCACCCACCAAACTGTGCAGCCCTGTGGCTTAACCCCTACCCATCTTCAGCTGTCCCCCTCCTTGAGGTCCCATACATGTTTTACTAGTTATCCTCCTATTTTTACAATAATGATCTTATGCAGTATTTGTCCTAACGAGATTGTATTAGTTTACTCAGCATAATGCTCTCCAGGCTCTCCCAAGTTACACAGTATTTTTTTTAAATCATTGTTCTTGAATGCTGCATAGTATTCCATTGTGTGAATATACCATAATTTTTCAATCCATTTGGTTGTGGCAGGACATTTGAGCTGTTTCCATGTTTTTGTGATGGTGAAAAACACATTGGTGTACAAATCTGCATTTGTGTCTCAGTTCTAATTTCCTTGGGGTATATTCCTAGTAGTGAAATAGCTGGGTCATATGGAGTTTCTATGGTGAACTTCTTGAGGAAACGCCAAACTGTTTTCCAGAGTGGTTATACCAGTTTACAATCCCACCAACAGTGTATCAGAGTTTCCACCTCTCCACATCTTTTCCAACATTTATTGCTTGCTACCCTACTAAACTTTTCCCCTGCTACTGGGCTGAGATGATATCTTATTGTGGTTTTAATTTACATCTCTTTTATTGCCATTGATTTTGAGCATTTCTTCATGTGTCTGTTGGTCACCTAAATGTTTTCCTCTGTGAATAGTCTTTCCATATCTTTTTGTTTATTTTGTAATTGGGTTATCAGCATTTTTTATCTTATTTTTTATACTTCCATATTAAGTGTGGTATTACAACTTTGAAAAATGGCTTTTTTATCCATTTCATTAGCCTCTGCTGGGGGCACAGTCTCTAGCTACCTCAACTACAGACACATGGTTTTGCAAATCACCAATAGCTGCAGGACTAATATAAGAGAGCACTTTGTGCAGTGTGGAGAGAGTGTGGCAAGGTGAGATGGAGGCTATCAGAACCATGGAGATGGAGCCAAAGTTAAAGGCTTTGCTTGTGAATGACTGAATGAAAAGCTGACTTGTGACTGTTTTGAGACAAATCTTGTTGGATGACTGAGGAAACCAGAAATTTGTGCTGCCGAACTGAACCCAGACTTTCACTTTGTGACTAAGAAGCTGTCTAAACTAATTCAGGAATTGCGTCTTGCTGTTAATCTGGCTTGGAGCTGCTGTTCACAGACCTGGATTTTCACTATGTGGTATCTTTTGTCTCCCCCACTCTCTAACCTACTTCTCTAATAAATTTCACAAACAACTGTGAGCAAGTTTGTAAGTCAATATGCAGTGAACACTAGACTCGATAATTCATAGAAATAGGTGCAGGAGCATGTGGGGGGGTGGGAGGGTGGCATGTCTGCCTATGTAGGTTTTTTTTTTTGGTGCTATGGATATTATCAATGAGAACAGTTCCCCTATATGAAGCAGGTAGAAGTCAGACTTGGCCTCCTTCACACTGTATCTGTTCCTTTTACATCAAGGGGCTAACAATTATTAGACCTCTGGTTTGCAAAAAGGCAAACAGAAAGACATCAAGGACAGAAAAATTAAGACCAATAAATTTCAAGTGAAAATTAGATAAATGAGGATCTGGTAATAATTAACAAAACTGCATATGCAATCCCCCTTCTAGAAATTTACACTGAAGGTAAATCTCCAATAATACAAAAAAGCACATTTGTAAAGTTATTCATTATATTATTGTAAGTAATTGCAAATACTGGAGACCACCTAACATACATAATTGGATATTTTAATAAATTATGGTAGAACCCAAAATACTACACACTTGTAAAAGTAACTGAAAGAAACATCGCCACAAATTGACATAAATTTGAGGCAGGCTTAGATGTAGTGGAACAGGGAAAATAATGAAGAGAAATCTTGAAAGTATTACCAGCATTCCTAGTAGAGATAAGGAATAGACTATAGTGGGACAAAGGGAACAGTGAACAGAACCTTAAAAGAATCACCAATTTTCCAAGTAAGAATAACAAAGCCAGATACTCCCAGGCACAAGAAGTCAGTGTCTCAGGATAATCCAGCCCCATATCCTGAAGCCTTTGCAATAAATGTTTTTGCTTTTCAGAAACACCTGTGACCAGATCCAGTTAAACTGTTGTTGTTATGTGCTGTTGAGTTGTCTGTGACTCATAGTGACCCCATGTACAACCTGCTCTATCCTGTGCCAATCTTATTGTCTCTGACACACCTACCCCATTACCTCAGTCACTGAATCAATCCATCTCATCGAGGGTCTTCGTCTCTTGCACTATCCCTCCATCCTGACAAGCATGATGTCCCACTCTAAGAACTGATTCCTTCCTGCAACATGTCCAAAGTATGTCAGACAAAGCTTTAGAATCCTTGCTTCCAAGGAGCAGCCTGGCTTTTCCCTCTCCAGGATGAAATTGTTTGTTCTCCCAACAGTCCGTGGTATATTCAATACTCTTCTCCAGCACTACAGCTCAAAGGCATAAATTCTCCTTCTATCATCCCTAGTCATTGTCCAGCTTTCTGATTCATAGCAAGTAACTGCAAAGATTATGGCCTGAATCCGGCAAACCTTAGTCTCCAGACTGACATCGTTGCTCTTCAGTACTTTGGAGAGGTCTCTGACAGTAGACTTACCCAATGCAATTCATCTTTTAATGTTGATTGTGGAGCCAAGCAAACTAAAGCTGTTAACAATCCCAATCTCTTCATCATCTTTCATGATGCTCCCAATTGGCCCAGTGGTGTGAATCTTTGTTTTCTTGATGTTGAGCTTCAATCCATATTGAAGGCTGCAGTCCTTGACCTTCTGCAGCAAGTGCTTCAGGTCCTCCTCAGTTTCAGCAAGCAGGGTTGTGTCATCTGCATAATGCAGGTTGTTAATGAGTCTTCCTCCAATCCTGATGTCACATTTCTCCTACAACTTGAATGTTTGTGAAAAGTCTAGGCGTTTGTAGCACAGCCTTCCACTAGATGGCACTGTTGAAACCATCCCATGATAAGTGATGCCTCTTATCCTAGAAACTTCTACAGAATTCTTACCAAAAGCTGCCTATACACCTGATTGTCAAGGCCACTCCCAACTTAGCAGACTGCAGGAAAAACTGCTCTGTTTCCTTTGTTCTCATTTTCCTTGTTATCGTACTCAACTGTGTAACTACCCTGCCCAAAAATTTCTTGTGTGAAACCTGGGCTGTTATCTTGGGATCATCTCCTCTGGCCAGATACTTTCTGTTTCAATACATACATCAATTTTTCATGACAAGGCTGTTCTCTCATTCTGTTAGTCTTGATAGTGAGAGAAAGTTTGGAAGGTGGTCCTGCAACAAAATGTTGTTGTTGTTGTTATATGCTGTCGAGTCACCTAAGACCCATAGCAACCCTATGTACAGCAGCTCTGAAGTCTTCCCTGTCCTGAGCCTACCTCGCTGATTCTGACACAACTACTTCCATTGCCCCAGTTACTGTTTCACTCCATCTCATCTGGGGTCTTTCTCTCCTGCACTGTCCATCCACCCTTCCATGCATGATATCCTTCTCCAAGAACAGGTCCCTCCTGGACACGTGCCCAGAGTATGTGAGACAGCTTCAAATTCCGACCCTCTCCAAGACAGGTATCGATTCTTCTGTCAACCTTAGTCACTGTCTGGCTCTCAGATGCATAGCAAGTAACTGAAAAGACAATGGCCTGGATCAGGTGCATCTTGGTCTCTAGACAGACATCATCGCTTCTCAATACTCTGGAGAGGTCCCTGACAGCAAATTTTCCCAAAGCAATTTGCCTTTTGATTTCTTGACTGCTGGTGCCCAAAGTGTTAATTATAGAACTGAGCAAGCTGTAGTTGATAACAACTTCAATCTATTCTTCATCTATCATGGTCCTGCCAATTGACCCAGTGGTGAGAATCTTTTTGCCTTCTTGATGTTAAACTCAATCCATATTGAAGACTACAGTCCTTGACCTTCTGTAGTAAGTGCTTCAGGTCCAACAAGGTTGTCTCATGTGCATAACAAAGGTTGTTGAGTCTTCCCTCCAATCCTGATGCCACATTCCTTCTCATAAAGCCCAGCTTCCCAAATTATCTATTCTGCATATAAGTTGAAAAGGTATGGAGACAGAATGCATCCCTGATGCACTCTATTCCTGATTTTGAACCATGCAGTGTTTCTTTGCTCCATCCAAGGACTGCTTCCTGGTCCAAGTATAGGTTTTGCATAAGCACAATCAAGGTCTTATAATAATAATTTCAAGGCAGGACATTCAGTCCCAGGCCTGTGTCAGAAACACCAGGGCTCCACACACAGCCGGAATCTGGGTTTTCACCTTTTGTCCTCCTAACTCAACATCGGAAATCCCAAAGATTCACACAAGACAGTATCTAAAACTGCTTTCTAATCTTCTTGATGAGGTAATGTTCATTCTCCCAGAATTCCATCAGCTTTGTTAACAATCAGGCAACAAAATAGCTTCTAGAATATATTGCTAAGTGGAAAAAAGCAAAATGCAAGAGTGTAAATAAATACTTCATCTGTAAGAGAGAAAAAAAGATAAATTACACATTTACCTGCTTATTTCTCTAAAAAGAAACAAAGGCAAGAAAACTACAATTTAATAAAATTTCTTACCACAAGGTATGGGTGGGAATAAAGTGAATGAGATGGCCGGGAAAGACTGATGTTTTTCTAGGTATGCATTTTTGCATAACTTATGTTTAGAACCATATTAATGTTTTATATACTAAATATATAATTACATCGACAAGGATGAGAGGGAAATAACCCTAAAGTTGAAGACAAATAGAAACTAATAAATCTAAATATATGTATAGCATAAGTTCATTAAAAATAAAATGATAACTAGGTAAAGAACATTCTGAATAATCTTTTAAAAAAGAAAAATATTAAAGGACAACAAACAGACACTGATGTTTATTTACTAGGTTTGTTTATCACAGTGGTATGGATTAATAATTCTTAAATTATTTTTGGTGCATTTCAGAACTGAACAAATGAATGAAAACATGGGATGTGAAGAGTCAGGTTTCTGGCAGAGAAGAAGCTGTGATCGAGGGAGGCTAGAAAGAGCCCAATGCTGATGGACTGGAATTGGAAATATTAGTGTAAAGCCAAGTTTTTAAAGCTGTGTGTATATACATGGATATATGCTTGTATACAAGCATATGTATCTGTACATACACTGTGTATGTATAAATATACCCACCTATAAGCAGAGAGAGAGAGAATCTCAGTTATTCCTCTAGAAGAGCGTAGACACAATAATACACCAGGAGCCATGAGGACACCTAGAGCTCAGGTCTTGGTTTCTGAACACCTTTCCTCATTTGAAGAAATCCGAGATCTTCTGTAAAATGGCTCATTATAGGAGTAAGGACAGAGAAAGTAGAAAACTTGGAATATCTTCCTTGGCCCCAAAGTAAAAATAGGCTCAGAAATGGCTACAGAGGGAATATATCTTTAGAAGAAGATAAGGAGGCAAAGCACAGACAACCCCTGACAGAAAGTGGTGAAAGACAGAGCTATAGCTCCAGAGGTCTAACTCTCAAGGTCTGGACAAAGCGGTCTCACCACTCATCATGCGGGACACATACAGAGGAAAACTGGAAGAGGCCAGTTGTTGTGTGAAGAAAGCCCACCGGAGTGACAAGAGAAAGGACTGGTAAATCACAAGGTACTATCTTTTGAGTTCTCGAAGGCAAAATATGCAAGGATCTGTTCCTTTGCCTACCACAGAAAGGAGAATGTCCACAGGACAAGAAAGAATAATACTGTGATTCAGTCCTTTAATGAAACAACTCAGTGCAAAAGACAGATGACCAATGCAATAAAGAGTTCCTTTAAGCAGTCTCTCTGCTCCCCTTTGGCCTTGATTCTTTAGAAACAGACCTTGAGCATTTCCCTCTTAAACTTGAGGACATACATCTGCCACAGTTTTCTGTCCCAAAAGGTTTGCTGTTACTTTGGTCTAGGCTGACTTTTTCCTGAGTAACCTATAAACAACCTGAGGTTTGAAACATTTTGACTGACCTGGGCTGTCACCTATCCTGTGATTAGTTTGTACTTTGCAGGGATTGGTCAATATATTTATGCAAATGAAGTGACTGTAACCCCTTATACAAATGCAGTGCCCATGGCCTACTAAGAGGGGATTAGTCGGTGCACGGCTCTGCCGAGAAGGCCATATCTTGAAAGTGATGAGAGGTGGCATATGACTGCAGCCAGTTTCACAAAGGTGGGCAAGTAAGAAGCAGAAGGAAGACAGAAAAGAAGCAAACGAAGCAGCAGCAAGGTTCCTCCCAAAAGAGCTGTCATAAATGTCAAGGATGCTAATGCTGGAGCTGCCAGCAATCTCAGAAGGAGCCTGGTGGCAGAGCTGGTGGTGACAACAGCAAGGCGAAAGGCAGCTGGTCCTCAGGGGTCCACAAGAAGGCCTGCATGGCTGAGAGAGGACATGCATAGTGGAGAGAGAATCCTGCTTGCTTACAGGGCTTAAAGGAGCTCAGAGAGCTGTTCTGCACTGACAAAAGAAGGGACCTTCCAAAGGTGCCCTTTGGGGGAACCTTCCAAACTTTGCCTGTGTGTTTCTTGATGTTGTAACCCAGTGATCCTGATCTTTTAAGTTGTACCACATCACTTCCAGAGTAACCACTTACTCTAAGTAGGACCTGTGAGTTTTGTGAGGCCATGGCAACAGGTTATTAACACAAAAGAGAAATAGCCATGAAAGTGACAGTAGGTAATAGACTTGATTAAAAAAAAAAGAGTTGGAGAGTAGTAGTACATCTGCCCTTCAGTGCACTGGACTCCTCCTGGCCATTAACCCCTAAAGTCAGACAGGTTCTGACACTATGATTGCCTCTGAGGTTAGGTGATGCTGGTTCTGGCTTACTGTAATATGTACAACAGACCAAAATTATTATGCATCCTCACAATTGTTTGAGATGCTGTTGTAGCCATGAAGCCAATTTATCTAATTTAGGCTCATCCTTTTTCCTTTCCCCACCCCCCATATTCTCAAAGGAGAGGAAGATACTCAAGGGAATGGACTGGCACAGTGACTGCAACAGTGGGCTTGGGCACAGCAGAGACAGCGAGGGTAGTGTGCTCTGGGCAAGGGCATGCTCTGTTGTGCACAGTGTGACTGTGTTTGGGCTCACCTGACGGAACCTAAGAGCAACAACTTTACCAACCATGACATCCTTCTTCAGGGGCTGCTTCCTCCTGATACCATGTTCAAAGTACGTGAGTCAAGTCCCATCGTTACTGCTTCTAAGAAGCATTCTATGTCAAACCTATTCTTGAGATATTCTTGAATATAAAGCTGTAAGTCAAAGCTGCATCTCTGATATAAAAGAAATAAGACAGAGACTGAACTTCAAGGAGTCACTGTTCTTCAAAGTAATGGGAACAAAATAGTTCAAATGTAAAAGAAAAAAACAAAACCCAACAGAAATGAATGAGAAAATAAATTACTTTGGAAAATGTTGATTTACCAAAGGTCAAAACTTTGCCCAAAAAGGCTAAGACACAACCAGAATAATACAAAAATCAAAACAAAGAAATTGGGGTTCTAAAAAAAAAAGAGTACTGAGCATACAGCTCAAAATATCTAAAGCAAGGTAATGGGGTGAAAAACAGGCATACCAACAAAGAAAATGAGAGAAGAAATTGGAACACTGAAGATACTTAATTCATACACAAACAGTTGAGTTCACATGAGCAATGCTGTTGTTACTGTTATGTGTCACTGATGAATGGTTAAAAAACTATGGTACACTCACATCCTACACAAAACTGTATGGCATTCTACACAAAAAGAACAACCATGACTTTGAGAACCTCTACATAACATGGATGAGTCTAGAGGGCATACTGTGTGAAATAAGCCAGAAGGACATATGTTACCGAAGATCACTACTACAGAGAGCTAAAGAAAGGTTTTCACACAGAAAGAATCATTCCTAGGTGGTTACAGGGATGGAAAGGAAGGGAAAGGGGAGTAAAAAATTAGTAAACAGAGAACAACAGGCAACAGTAAAAGTACTATACATTATAGGGACGATCCGCCTCCACCAACTCAGAAAGAGAAAACACTGAGAAGTGCACTGAATACAGTCACAGGAGTAAGGCAAGTGCAAGGACAATGGAAGTACTGCAGCAGTCAATGTTCTTGAAACAAAATGTACATGAAGAACCAATGTGCTCTGTAAACTTTCACTCAAATAACTAATAAAAAGAAAGTAGGTATAGAGAAGTAAGCACAAGTGGGGGAGACCAGAGGCCAGATGGAGGTTGCCTAGGGAGTTGAAGAATCCTGGGGTTACAAACACTGGGACAAGGATTCCCCTCTAGAGGAGATAGAAAAAACCTTCTCTTAGAGATGGGGTCATGATAGTTTCCTAAATTGTGAGAAAATTAAACTTTATATACATCTATATGAGGAGAAAAACTGCTTTGAAAGAATTGGCTAAAAATAAGGCCCTAGAAAGAGATAGTATACCAACTGACATATTTCAACTAACAGATGCTGCCGTAGATGTGCTTACCAAGTTGTGCCAACAAATCTGGAGAACAATCACTTGGCCAACTGACTGGAAGAGATCTATATTTGTTCCCACTCCAAAGAAAGGTGATCCCACAGAGTGTGGAAATTATCAAGCAATATCATTAATATCACACGCAAGCAAGACTCTGCTCATGATTATCCAAAAATTATCAGAACAGCTTATCAACAGAGAACTGCCTGAAGTGCAGGCTGGTTTTAGAAGGGGTTGATAATGTTAGATGGATCTTGGCTAAAAGCAGGAAGTACCAGAGGAATGTATATCTCTGTTTCATTGGTTATGCAAAGGCATTTGACTGTGTAGATCACAAGAAACTATTGCTGACTCTGAGAAGAATGGGAATCCTAGAACACCTGATCGTGCTAATACGAAACCTATACTTGGACTAGGAGGCAGTTGTCGGAACAGAGCAAGGAAACACCGCATAGTTCAAAATTGGGAAGGGTGTACGCCAGGGATGTGTCCTATCTTCATACCTTTTCAATCTATATGCAGAACAGATTATCCGGGAGGCTGGGCTCTATGAGGAGAAATGTGGCATCAGGATTGGAGGAAGACTCATCAACAATCTGCATTTTGCAGATGACACAACCCTGCTTGCTGAAACTGAGGAGGACCTGAAGCGCTTGCTGTGGAAGGTCAGGGACTACAGCCTTCAGTATGGATTGAGGGTCAATATCAAGAAAACAAATATTCTTACCACTGGGCTAATTGGTAGCATCAGGATGGATGGTGAAGAGATTGAGATTGTTCATAGCTTTACTTTGCTTGGCTCCACAATCAATATTCTTAGCACCAGAAGCCAGGAAATTAAGATGTATTGCAATGGGAAAAGTCTGCAGTTAGAGACCTCTCTAAAGTACTGAAGAGCAATGATGTCAGTCTGGAGACTAAGATGCGCCTGATACAGGCCATGGTCTTTGCAATCACTTGCTATGAATCAGAGAGCTGGACAATGACTAAGGATGAAAGAAGGAGAATTGATGCCTTTGAGTTGTGATGTTGAAGAAGAGTATTGAATATACCATGGACTCCTAAGAGAATGAACAAGTTTGTCCTAGAGAGGGTGGAGTCAGGCTGCTCCTTAGAGGGAAGGATTCTGAAGCTTCATCTGACATACTTTGGACATGTTGCAAGGAGGAAACAGCCCTTGGAAAGGGATGTCATGCTTGGGAGGGTGGAGGAACAGGTGCAGGAGAGGAAGACCCTTGATGAGATACATTGATTCAATGACTGGAGTAATGGGGGTAGGTGATTCAGAGACAATAAGATTGGCACAGGATAGAGCAGGGTTTACGGCTTTTGTACATAGGGTCAACGGCACATAACAACAACAACTTACAAAAAAACGTTATTTGCAACAAATAACTCATTGATTGTTCAGAATTCTATCATTCTATCCCTAGCCTCATTTCTGTCACCAAGTCCATGTTTTCCGACTACTGAACTTTCATCATGCTTGGAAGGGTGGAGGGACAGCTAAGGAGAGGAAGATCCCAGATGAAATGAATTGATACAGTGCCTGGGGCAATGGGGGTTGGTATGTTGGAATTAGTGAGACTGCTCAGGACAGGGCAGAGTTCAGAGCTGCTGTACATATGGTCCTTACGGGTCACAGGCGACTCGATGGTACATAACAACAGCAGCATATGAAAGCCCTCTTTTAATTAGACATTGATGTGTGCTCCTGGTTCATATTGTGAGCTGGTGGATCCTCTGATCTGAGCAGGAAGTCTCCTACTCCATCCCCTGCTCTCACTTACCACTCCCCAAGAACCTCCCTCAGCCCCCACTGTGCTGCACTGGCTCCAAACTGTCCCGGTAACCCCCAGCCTTGGCTCAGCACTCACACAGTCTATATTCTCTGTCATGTTCAAAATGATGTAGTTTTTCCCAGCCAGGTTGCTCCAGTCTTTGCAGATCACCTGTCCAATAAAACAAAAAGGCTATGATTACAAAAGTGTAAGGGAGGGCCACCAGGGACACACACTTATCAACATGGGCGTGACACATACACAGTGACCCTCCACCAGGTTTCCAGAGCTGAGACGCGCAGCCTTCGGGTCAGCAAAGCAAAGAGCCCACCCGTACTTATGGTGTGCACACTCTGAGAAGCTAAAAGATGAAGGCCAATTATGGGGTTGTGTAGGTAGGTGAATACTAACAACCTCTTGGAGGTGACTTGCCAAGGGTCTGGTGCAGGGTCCACAAACTGCTGTCTTCAGGGACTAAGAAAACCACAACTTAAATGAGAAGAGACCTCATATGATACACAGGGAGTGGGAAACCGTCCACGGGATAGACTGCAAAGGGCTTTCTCCATTTAAAATGTCAATGGCAAAAATGCCACTATTCAGCAGGATAAGTAAAAATATAACTGTAGGCTAGGCTTTTAGGCTGACAATGTGGAGTCCCTTTTCTTTCGAGTTCTGGGTGTGAGCTGACTGTATGTGAGGAGGGATGAGGTGCAGGCAGAGGGATAAGAGGGAGAACAGAGTGACTACATATAGGGTGGTAGAAAGGGGGATGGGGCAGAGCATGGGCCAGGCACCAGCACCCAGCGGTGGGGCAGCACCAAGGACAAACATTGGTGTTCAGTGAAAACCAGGCAAGGGACACCAAGCTTTTCACAAGATATTCACATATAGGAGTGGTGAGGATACCTGCTGCTGGGCCATGAGGTTTGGATCCTACACGTTCTCTTGTGATTCTATGTGCTATACAAAGGGTTTTCACCCTTAACCCAGCAGAGGCCACACCAGCTGCACTAACTGTGTACACTAACCCTGGGTATGCTAACCCTGCGTACACTAACCCTGGTTATAGCAGGGCTCCCCAGACAAAGGTGCAGATTGATGGCATGGATGCCCCTTCACATTACCTGGGTAGAGTCCCAGGGTATCCTAGATTGAACTTCAGGTGCCTGTCCCTCCTGGAACTTCTGGTGGAGGTCTTCATGTCCCGAAGCAGCAGGGGAAGGTGTCAGTTCCACGTCTCGGGGTGCCAGTGAGAAAGGAGCTGCAGTTCTGCGGTGATGAAGATCTTCTTCTGGAACCTCAGCCCCACCCAGCACTTCCGTTTGAGGAGAGGACGCCACAGCCGGCACTGTGACTTGCCTGCCAGCCCATTCATCTGCTCCCACAGTTGCTTCCTTCTCCAGTTCCTGGGGAACCTCAAACTCTGTCCCGAACCCTGCAGCTGGCAGTAAGGAGGGCCCTGCCTCTGTGCTCGGGAAATCCTGATCCCCCAGGGCTGCTCCACTGGGGGTGGCCGAGAACACTGACAACCTTGGTTCCACGCTGCTCTCCACCTCTCCACCTGAGGCAGCCTGATCCTCAGCATCCTCTTGCCTGTGTATGGCAGACCCTGGCATCTGGCTTCTGCTGATGGGAGGGAAGTCATGGGCCTGGGCGCTGGCTTCTTGGGATCCACTGACAGGCAGCAGCTCTTCTTTCTCCTCCTCTTCTTTTTCCCGCTCCTCCTCCTCCTCCTCCTCTTCTTCCTCCTCTTCTTCCACCTCTTCCGGAGGCATATGCCAAGGGGGCTCAACCAGATTCATCTTGGGCAGGGGAGAAGGGAAGCTTGGCACCTCTTGAGTCTGGCTGGTGTCTTCTAGGGAACCCGCCTTCTCAGTTAAGTCAGGAAAAACATAGTCTAAGGACAGAGAGAAAATTTTCATTCACTCGTTTCATCATTCATTGACTATTCAGTATTTGCTGAACAACTGATAGTAAAGAACTACAAGACACTTGCAGGGAGCATGCGGGGCAAATGTGGGAAAGAGCCTGGAGGAAAGAGAAACATAAGAGGCCAGCCGATCAGAGTTTCCTTTACGATGATAAAAGTAATATACAATCTTCACTAAAATTTAGTGAATCCAAGAATGCATAAAGCACAAGGTAAACGGTTTGTATAATCTCACCCATGCAGAGACAGGCATTAATAGTCTCATGTTTGGTTGTGTGTTTTTTAAGTATTTCTTTTGTTGTTTTGTTGCTGAGCAGGCGCACAGCAAAGCGCACATCAATGCAACCATTTCTCATGGACAATCTAGTGACTCACAGTACACATTCTTTGAGCGGTACAACTATTTTCACTCTCTTTTCTTGAGTTGTTCCTCTCCTAGTAACATAAAGCCACTGTCACCTACAGATCCGACCTAATCCTTAAAATCATTGTGAATTTTATTACGTTTTATCTCATTATGCATCAGAGAGTTGGACAATGACTAGGGAGGATAGAAGGAGAATTGACGCCTTTGAGCTGTGGTGCTGGAGAAGAGTGCTGAGGACACCATGAGCTGCCAAGAAAACAAACAGATCCATCCTAGAGAGGGTTAAACCAGGATACTCCTTGGAGGCAAGGATTCTGGGGCTTCGTCTGACATACTTTGGACATGTTGTAAGGAGAGACAGGTCCTTGGAGAGGGACATCATGCTTGGTAGGGTAGAGGGACAGCGCAGGAGGGGAAGACCCTCTATGAGGTGGATTGATTCAGTGACGTGTAATCGGGATGGGTGTGTCAGAGGCAGTGCAATTGACACAGGATAGAGCAGGGTTTAGGGCTGTTGTGCATAGGGTCGCTATGAGTCGCAAACGACTCTATGGCACATAACAACAACAAAAACAATAGACAGTTCTCTTTTTGCACATGTGATTTTTATTTATTTTTTAAACAAAATTTTTTTTATTTTACTTGTCATTTTAACAAAAATTTACAGAAAAGTTAGATTTTCTTTCATTCATTGCTGCACATTTTACCCCTCTTCTTCCCTTCCCCCTCCCCAACTTTATTACATATAGATAGTTTTTAACAGAATACATTTGCTTAGGGCAAACCTGTTTTTAGTGGTTAAGCTATACTACTATTTGGTTTAAGACTTCCTCCACTGTTCTTAAGACTATGGTTTGTGTACTGAATCATATATAATATTTTAACAACTAAAATGGGATTATTTCATTCAACAGTGTATCATTTTTATTTCCCTATGGTTTGTATACATAGACATCATACAGATTTCTCCTTGATTATCTTCATTATTAACTCCTCTCTGATCTCCCTAAAATGTGGTCATTTCCAGTCAATCCTTGACTTATATTCCTACCCTTCTTGGAATATTCACGTATTCCAGAGACTTTATGAATTGCCTCTGTGTGAAAGGCTCCTCTTGTTAGGCCTTCTTGTAAGGTATTTCACCTTTTTCCAACCACTCACTCCAATAACTTCCTGAATATTCCAACTTGACCAGTCCTTTAAACTAATTCTATTAAAACTCAGAATCACCATCTTTTCCAATTTATCTATACCTCTCAAAATGCAAAATTATTCCGTTTCTTTTTATTAATTCCATCACTACTAAACCATATGGCCTTAGACACTCTGCTTAACCTTTATTCATTTGTTATCTGTAAAATATTAACAGTATCTATAACATGATCATGATTCAATGTGAGATTTAAACACTTCAATTTTAGTCAGTATTTCACCTCCTAGAACTATCGTTGGTATTATTACCATTAAAACCACAATTTAAAAAAAATAGTTCTTTTCTGAAAATATGCTTCACAGGATAAGTAATACAATAAAATTCTAGTTACATGAAGATTAATCAAAGAGAATGTTGGGGGGAAAGGCAGGACAAGAAAGGGCTGACCATCTACTGGAAGGTCTAAATAGGATCTCTTTGATTGGAAACAAGAATAAAATGGGAGATCTAATATGGTTAAGGAGCTCTGGTGGTCTACTGGCAAGAAGTTGTGCTGCAATCCCAAAGGCTCGCAGTTTGAGGCCACCAGATACTCCATGGGAGAAGGATGGGCAATCTCCTCCAGTGTAATTAACTGCCTCTGAAAACCCACCAGAGAGTCACCTACAGTCACTCCCAACTCAATGGTACAAAACTAGCACAATACAATTACAAGATCGTCAGAGGTGATGGCAGGAAGTCAGCTATGGACAACTGTATGATAGACACTGGCAGAATGAAAACAGGGGTCCTGGAGAGCAGTTAATTAAGACCATACAAATATGAATTTAGAACAAGCAAGCTTTACTCAACATCAAATCATCCTGAGCTAAGAATCTCAGAACCTTCTAGAATGAAGCAGCAGTGTTATTCTTACAAAAATACATAACCTGCTCTAATCATGTGGAAATACAAGTTACCCTAAATAGAGCATTCTACAGAATAATTGGGGAGCTCTGGCAGCCTAGTGGTAAGAAGCTGAAGCTGAGCTGCAATTCCAAAGGCATGAGGTTCAAATACACTGGCTGCTCTGCAGGAAAAGGACAGGGAATCTCTTTCCGTGCCAATACCATCTCTGAAAGCCTGCTACAGGGTCAGCTATCGGGTGGTTCCGACTCAACAACATACAACAACAAAGAATGATACTTTAAAAAAATGTCAAGATCTCTGCAACCAGGAGAAGATTAAATAGATGAATGGATCTTCTAAGAATCAAATCCCTATGCACATCCAAACTTCTCCAACAGGGTTAAAAGGGAAGCCACAGACGGGGAAAAATATTTGGGACTGACATGTCAGTTATCTGACTAAGGGATTTATATCTAGAATTTTTTCTTAGATTGTTACTATTTTATTGAACTGCTAAATTATATCTCGAATTTATAAAATACTTGAGCACCACAACAAGATAAAGGTAAATAATCCAATAGAAAAATGGGCACAGGATATGAACAGACATTTCACCAAAGAAGACATTTAGATGGCCAACAAGCATATGAAGAAATGTTCAAAATCCCTAGCTCTAAGAGAGATACAAATCAAAACAACTGTGAGACATCATCTCACCACAGTCAGAATAGCAAAATTTAACAGAACAGCAAGCAACAAATGCTGGCGAGGTTGTGGAGAAACTGGAACCCTTATTCACTGTTGGTGGAAGTGTAAAATGGTGCAACCACTGTGGAAAGTGGTGTGGCGCTTTCTCAAAAAGTTGCAAATAGAGATACCATTTGAGCCAGCAATTCCAATACTGGGAATATATCCGAAAAAGACCATAACCGACATCCAAGCAGATATATGCACACCCATGTTTATCGTGGCTTTGTTCACAATAGCAAAGAGTTGGAAACAACCCAGGTGCCCATCAACAAACGAATAGATAGAGAAGCTTTGGTATATTCACAAAATGGAATATATGCTGCATTGAAAAACAAGGAACTCATGCAATATTACTGAAAATGGGTGACCCTGGAGGACATAATGGTGAGTGAAATATCTCAGTCACAAAAGAACAAATACAGCATAGTGCCATTGTTGTAGAATGAGACTGACACCAGGGTTGGGGTAAGACTGAGAAAAACTGGATAAATTATGTATACTGCATTGAAACAGATGAGGGAGAGAGTAATTTATAAGCGATATATGATAGGGTATTATGGTTATCACAAGAGTCCAGAATTAAGGTTGCATAGTGGAGTGTACTCAGGGCGGTGTTAGGGGTGCGGGGGTATTGTATACCAAAGAAAGAATTTTTCTTTTACTTTTCAAAGAGAGGCGTGAACTGGGGGAAGGGCTGGGCAGGGAGAAAAGTGCAACAATGAATGGATGGAAATCCAAAATCTCAGTAAATGTTCATTAAAATTAATAAGATTTTTAAAAAATGTCAAGATCCTAAAATACAAAGAAAAATTAAAGGATTTTTCACACTAAAAGAGACAAAGGGAAAATGACAACTAAAGTATATGATTCTGGTTTGAATATGAGGTAGGAAAAGAAAGTTATGCATTTGTTATAAATGATACAATAAGGACAAATGAAAAAGTTTAAACAAGACTTTCTTCAGGTTTTTAAAAAATTTTTTCACTGTAAGCAATTTGGTTTTTGGGGTGAAAGTTCACAAAGAATATTAGCTTTTAAGTCAATCATTGTACAATTGCAATTAATGTTATAAAACAAAATATAACTGAGAGATTGAAGGAAAGCCAATAAAAAATAGATAGCTGAACAGAAGACTTCAAAGGGTAGCTTGAGAAGACAAGTAAATTATTACAATGAAATGTGTGTAGAGAAAACCATAAGGAAAGAAAATACTTGGCATTTTTCAAGATGAAAGAAATGAAGAAAAAAATTGAAGTCTCAAGTTGCATACTGAAGGCAAAATCTTGAATGATGCAGGAAGCATCAAAAGAAGATGGAAAGAATACAGAGTCTCTGTACCAAAAAGAATTGGCTGACACTGAACCATGTCAGGAAATACCATATGATAAAGAACCAATCGCACTGTCCACCCACCTTGCCTGCCCTTCTGCACTGCCAGGCTGCTCCGGTCTCAGTGTGTCCCTCCTCCTCACTCAGCTGCCTGACTCTTCCTCCTTCCCTCAGAGGATGGCCACCTTCCACATCAACCTCAGCCCACTCAAGTAGCCAGCAGCAGGCTTCATCAAAGTCCTCGAATGGATTGTATCCATCTTTGCTTTTGCTACCCACGGAGGTTTCCAGGGGAAAACAGAAATTCTAGTGCATTATCCTAAAATCAATGACAGTAAGAATTTTACAGCTACTTCTGATCATCCATTCAGGTTGAATCAGGCATCATTTCAGGATGCTCCAGCAAAAAATGTGTGTGAAGTAAAACGGAAAAATTAGGTTCTTGCAAGAGATTACTCTTGTTCTGCACTATTCTATGCTACATTCACAATCTTTTTCTTCCCGCACTGAATTGCAGCTCTTCTGCTTTACATCAGTTACACAAACCTCTATCAGGATAGTCAGAAAGTTCCCATGATTGGCTTTGTTATCACTCTTGTTGCCAATGTTCTGAGGTTGGTGAGGACTTCAGCTTCGGCTAAAGCTCTTACAGATATTAAATTAGCTACCAGTCACAAACAATTCAGGAACTTGAGTTTTGAAAGCATCCTGGAGTGAACTATTTTTTTCAGCTCAGTGACCAGTATGAGATCCCTAAATGTATCTGTTATCTTTGGATTTCTGAATATGATTCTTTGGGGAGAAAATGCCTGGGTTTTATATAAGGAGATCCACTTACACAGTCCATCAAATACTTGTGATTCCTATGGCCAAGGAAATATCCCATCTGCTTGTTGGAATATAACTAAAGGGGAAAACGCACTGTGTGAGATATGCGTCTAAAGTATGACCTGTTGACAACATCTTGAGAAGCAATTACTTACTTCTATAATAAACAATTTTTCAATTAAAAAAAGAATCAACAGTACTGGAGGAAGAAGTCCAAGTTGTACTGAAGGTACTGGAAAAAAATAAGGCCCCAACAATTGAGGGAATACCAACAGAGGTCCTTCAGGAAATAGATGCAACCATGGACGTGCTCACTAGTGCCTGTCAACAAATGTGATAATTAGCTACCTGGCCAAATGAACTGGAAGAGATTCATATTTGTTCACATTCCCAAAAAAGATGATCCTTTGTGGAAATTACTGAACAGTATCATTAATATTGCATGCAACTAAAATCTTGCTGAAGATTTTCAAAACTGACAGAGACTGAAGCTGGATTCAGAAGAGACAATAGAACAAATAATGTCAGATGGATCCTGGCTGAAGCAAAGCATATCAGAAAAAATGTTTATTTATGTTTTTAATTGTGCAAGGGGATTTGACTGTGTGAATCACAATAAAACTATGGCTAATGTACATTCATGTTTATTACAGCTTTGTTCACAATAGCAAGGAGCTGGAAACATCCCAAGTGCTTATCAACAAATGAATGGAGAGGCTGTGGTATATTTACACGATGGAATACTATGCTGCATTGAAAAACAAAAAACTCATGCAGTATTATTCAAAATGGGTGACCCTGGAGGACATTATGCTGAGTGAAATATCTCAGTCACAAAAGGACAAATACTGCATGGTGCCACTGTTGTAGAATGGGACTGATATCAGGGTTGGGGTAAGACTGAGAAAAATTGGATAAATTGTGTATACTGCATTGAAACAGATGAGGGAGAGAATAATTTAAATGCGATATATGATAGGGTATTATAGTTATTACAAGAGTCCAGAATTAAGGTTGCATAGTGGAGTGTACTTGGGTGGTAGGAGGGTTGTGGGGGGATTGTATACCAAAGAAATAATTTTTTTTTTTACTTTTCAAAGAGAGGAGTGAACTGGAGGGTGGGGGAGGGCTGGGCAGGGAGAAAAGTGCAACAATGAATGAATGGAAATCCAAAATCTCTGTAAATGTTCATTAAAGTTATTAAAATAAATTTTTTTTAAAAAACCAACAAACCACGGCTAACATTGAGAAGAGTGGGAATACAAGAACACTTAATTGTGCTCATGCAAAACCTATGCAAGATCAAGAAGCAGTTGTCCGAACAGAGTAAGGGAATAGTGCGTGGCTTAAAATAGTGCATGGCTGAAAATCAGGAATGTGTGTGGAGGGTGGTATTCTTTTCTCTTACCTATTCAACTCGTAAACTGAGAAAATAATTTGAGAAGCTTGACTATATGAAGAAGAATGTGATATCAAGATTGGAGAAAGACTTATCAAAAACCTGAGTTAGGCAGGTGACACAATCTTGCTTTCAGAAAGTGAAGAAGACTTGAAACATCTGCTGCAGAAGATGAAAGACTATAACATTCAACATGGATTCCAACTCAAAATCAAGAAAACAGAAATCCTCACCACTGGACCAATAGGCATCATCACGATAGACGGAGAAAAGACTGAAGTTGTCATTTGTCTTGAATCCACAAACACCCATGGTAGCAGTAGTTAAGAAATCAAAAGATGTGTTACATCAGGGAAATCTGATATCAAGAACTTTCCAAAGTTTTAATCAGCAAAGATGTCAGTTTAAAAGTCTAAGAGGCTGCACTGCAATCCCAGAGGTGCATGGTTCAAATCCACCAGATGCTCTGCTGAAGAAGGAGGAACAATCGCCTCCTGTACCAGTCAGATCCAATTTGACGGTACACACATTAAACAAATAAATTTTTTTTAAAAAAGTCTAAGAGGCGTGCTCGCTTTGGCAGCACCTATACTAAAACTGGAACGATAACAGAGAAGATTAGCATGGCCCCTGTGCAAGAATGACACGCAAATTCATGAAGCGTTCCGTATTTTTTAAAAAAAGGGAAAAAAAGTCTAAGAGGCACCTGGCCACAAGCCATGGTCTTTTCAATTGCTTCCTATGCATTTGAATGTTGGACAATGAATAAGTGAGATCAAAGAATAGATACCTTTGAAGTGTGGTGTTGGCAATGAACATTGAATACATCACAGACTCAAAAGAACAAAGTGCTCCTTAGAGGAAAAGACGGTGAAACTGTCTCATTTACTTTGGGCATATTCTCAAGAAAGAACAATTCTTGGAGAGACGTCATGCGAGGAAAGATCATGCACAGAAAGAGAGGAAGACTCTCAGCAGGACGTACTGACACAGTGACTGCCACAAAGGGCTGAGCGTGACAGAGACTGTGAGGATGGTGAAGAGTACTGCAAGGTCAGACAGGTTGTTCACAGTATACAGCAGACGACTTGAGGACGCCTAACAACAACATACAAAATATACACTGTTTTGTTGAGTAACAGTAATCGTTGTTGTTTACTGCTGGGTAGGAACTGACCTACAGCTGACTCTCCAGTGAGTTTTCAGAGGCAGTAAATCTCATGGAGGAGACTGCACGTCTTTCTCCCATGGAGCAGCTGATGGATTCAAGCCTCTTACCTCTATTGTCGGCACAATTCTTTACCACTAACTAGCCAGAGCTCCCTCTTATAACATTAGTTATAATGGATTAATGTCATCAATTACAATGTCTTATCAACTTCTTACTGTACAAGGCTTTTCTCTTCACCCAACTTACCTATTTATTGATTTTTACTCCTTTCTCCTTCCCTTAGGTGTCTCTGGTGGCCTAATAACAAGCAGCTGCACTGCCAACCTGCAGGCATGCGGTCTGAATCCATCAGCCGCTCCACAGGAAAAAGATAGGCAATCTCCTCTCATGCCTCTGAAAATTCGCGGGAGGGTCAGCTATGGTTCGGTTCCAACCCAACGGTACATAACAGCAACAACTCCTTTCCTTATCATTTCTGGTAACCAACCAGAAAGTATTGTTGTAGTTATATAACAGTACTCTATCAATGCTAATTCTCTGATTTTGATCAATGTACTCTGTGTCTTGGTGGCCTAGTGGGTAAGAAGTTGTGCTGCAATCTCAAAGACACACAATTCAGATCCATCAGCTGCTCTGCCGGAGAAAGATGGGAAAGCTCTCCTATGTGTTTTACTGCCTCTGAAAATCCACTAGAGGGTCAGGTTTGAGTTGGTTCCAACTCGACAGCACACAGCAACAACAACAACAACAACAACAACTGTAGCTATTTAAGATTTCTTTCATACTTAGGAAATACACACTGAAATAATTTGGTGTAATAAGACATTATTAAAATCTATTGTCTAATTGTTTTTTAAAATTATATATATCATATTTATATACGTCTGTCTCTTCATAGGTCTTATACCGATAGCAACAAAGCAAATATGGTAAAATGCTTATGATGAAAGAATCTGGGTATAAAGAGTATATGGGAGTGCTGATAAAGTTATAGAATTATTGGAACTCTGATCTACCGCTATTGTAAAATATCATAGCAACTATAAAAGGTTTATTTGATGCTTTCTAAAAAAAACTAGAAATTAAACTACTTTATGATCTGAAATGGTAAATGGGATTAGGTCTGATGGAGATTATGAGATTGGCTCAGGACAGGATTCAGAGCTAATATATGTAGGGTAGTTATGAAATGCAGGCAACTCGATGGCACTTAACAACAACAAACAACATGATATGAAAACCCCTCTGAGATATATATCTTAGAGACTAAAGATACAATCAGACATGCACACACATATTCACTGTAGCACCATTTGCATTTGAAAAAGATGAAAACTATCTACCTATCACCAGATGAAGTGCATACATATACACAATGCAGTCACCATGAATAATGACAAATTCTCAAAATACACTATAATATGGATGAAATTGAAGGATATTATGCTAAATCAATCACAAAAAGACACTGACATAATATGTAAATAAATCCCTGTCATAAAATGACAAGAATAGGTATGTATATTTGCAGGGGGGGGGGTTTGAGTTTTAATATTTATTGATAATTTCAAGGGAAAGAAGGCTGTAGAATCTGTCTTTATGTTTGACCTACTTCAGGTATCTGGAACCAGGCCAGTAGGGTCCCTCAGAGCAGCCCCTTTCATTTGCAGACAAGCTCTGAAAGCTTATCTGGGATCAGGATTCATTTGCAGAGCTCCCCAAAGGATTCTCATTCTTTCTCTCTCTCTCTCTCTCTCTCTCTCTCTCTCTCTCTCTCTCTCTTCTGGTCATACCTAAAGGAGTGAAACAGCGGAGCTGCCCAGGGGACACATTAGACAGCAAGAATGCCCAAAGGGCTGGCTAAATGGAAGCTTGTTCTCATCTTCTAAAGGTAGGTATCTGGGGCACTAAAGAGATGAGAAAGATCCATTCCAGCTTCAACCCTCCAGAGCTTCATGTTGAGCTTTAAAGCACAGAAAGATAATGAATGTCTATGCTGCAGAAGATGGAAGAAGCTATCTAGTGCAAGTCTCCTGACTGTACGTTCCAGTGCTTGAAAATTACTTGGGCACTTTGGGCAATGCTCTGTCCCTTGGCAAATCAACATTCCTCTCTAAAGGGTTAGAAGTTGAGCTGCGAAATTACCAGAGTACTCCATGATGGCTGTAACTGTACACATTTCCCTGGAGTCCTGGGGAAAAGCAAGTCTCCAAACACAGATTCAGCTGCTTGTGACACCTCTAAACTCTGCTCCATCCTGAGTCAACTTAATTGTCTCTGACACACCTATGTCCATTACCTGAGTCACTGAGTCAACCTGTTTTATACAGAGTCTTCCTCTCTTGTGTTCTCTCTCTACCCTCCTAAGCATGATGTCCCTCTGCAAAGACTGGTCCCTTCTTCCAACATGCTCAAAATATGTCAGATGCAGCTTCAGAATCCTTGCCTCCACAGAGCAGCCTGGATTCACTCTCTCCAGGACAAACCTGTTTGTTCTCCTAGCAGTCCATGGTATAATCAATACTGTTCTCCAGCACCACAACTTAAAAGCATTAATTATCCTTCTATCATCCCTAGTCATTGTCCAGCTCTCTGAAACATAGCAAGTGATTACGAAGACCATGGCCCTGATGAGGGACACCTTAGTCTCCAGACTGACATTGTTGCTCTTCAGCACTCTGGAAGAGGTTCCTGGCAGCAGACTTTCCCAGTGCAATTCGTCTTTTGATTTTCTGGCTGCTGGTACCAAGACTGTTCATTGTGGAGCCAAGCAAACTGAAGCTGTACTCCGTGGGATATCAAAGGGTTCATCTCCTTTATTTTACAGATGAGGAGACATAAGTTCAGAGAGGGAAGAAGACTTGTACTAAGTCATAAGTTAAACTTGTAAAGCTCTTAGGTTCATGTGAAGGTAAAGTCAAGTCTATCTAGTCATTTTCAGGCCATTTAGTCCAGTATGCAGATTGGACTTGAGATGGGAAAGGATTGAGATGAAAAGTAGAAAGGGGATATACAGGATCACATAACAAAGAAAATTGGCAGACACTGAAATATTTCAGAAGGTAGCATGTGATTAAGAACCAACAGAACTGAAGGAAGAAGTCTAAGCTGCACTGAAAGCACTGGCAAAAAACAAGGCCCCAGATATTGAGCACCAATTGACATGTTTCAACAAACAGATCGTGGACATGCTCACTAGACTACACCAAGAAATCTGGAAGATGGTTAACCTAGTCAAATGACTGAAAGAGATCCATATGTATACCCACTCCCAAAAAAGGTGATCCAACAGAATGCAGACATTATCTAACAATATCATTAATAATAAAACATAAATAAACACACAAGTATAATCTTGCTGAAGATTATTCAAAAATAGCTGGAGCAGTACATTGACAGGGAATTGTCTTAAATTCAAGTAGTACTGAACTGTCTGAAATCAGAGATACTGAAGAAGCCGTAGAACAAAGGATATCATTACTGACCTCTGATGGATTTTGGCTGAAAGCAGAAAATACCAGAAGATGTTAACATATATTTTACTTACTATGCAAAGGCATTCCATTGGATGATCATAACAAATTACAGATGATACAGAAAAGAATGGGAATTCCACAACACTTAATTGTACTCATATGGATATTGTATAGGGACTAAGAAAACAGTCATTCAAATAGAACAAGGGGATACTCCACCACTTAAAATCAAGAAGGATATGTGTTGGGTTATATCTGAGAAGTTGGACTACATGAAGAAGAATGTGGCATCAAGATTAGAGAAGGATTCATAAACAACCTATTATAGAGATAAGACAAACTTCCTTGCAAAAAATTAGGATCTAAAATACTTATTGATTAAGCTCTTCAGTATGGATTGAATATTTCAACATAAAGAAAACAAAATTCCTGGCAAATGTTCCAATAAACAACATCAAATAAAATGAAAAGATTGAAGTTGACAAAGATTTCATTTTATTTGTGTCCATAATCAATACCACTTCATGGTTCAAAATTGGGAAGGGCGTACGACAGGGATATGTCCTATCTCCATACCTTTTCAACCTGTATGCAGAACAGATTATCCGGGAGGCTGGGCTCTATGAGGAGAAGTGTGGCATCAGGATTGGTGGAAGATCTATTAACAATCTGCGTTATGCAGATGACACAACCCTGCTTGCTGAAACTGAGGAGGATCGGAAGCGCTTGCTGCAGAGGGTCAAGGACTCCAGCCTCCAATATGGATTGAGGCTCAATGTCAAGAAGACAAAGATTCTCACCACTGGGCTAACTGGCAGCATCAGGATGGGTGGTGAAGAGATTGAGATTGTTCACAGCTACTTTAGTTTGCTTGGCTCCACAGTCAACACTCTCGGCACCAGTAGCCAGGAAATTAAAAGACATATTGAGATGGGAAAGTCTGCTGTTAGGGACCTCTCCAAAGTACTGAAGAGCAATGGTGTCTCTCTGGAGACTAAGGTGCGTCTGATACAGGCCATGGTCTTTGCTATCACTTGTTATGCATCAGAGAGTTGGACAATGACCAAGGAGGATAGAAGGAGAATTGATGCCTTTGAGCTGTGGTGCTGGAGAAGAGTATTGAGGGTACCATGGACTGATAGGAAAACAAACAGATTCATCCTGGAAAGGGATAAACTGGTGGCTCCCTGGAGGCAAGGATTCTGAGGCTCTGTCTAATATACTTTGGACACGTTGTAAGGAGGAACCAGTCCTTAGAGAGGGACATCATGCTTGGTAGGGTGGAGGGACAGCGTAGGAGGGGAAGGCCCTCTATGAGGTGGATTGATTTAGTGACTGGGGTAATTGGGATGGGTATACCGGAGGCAGTGTGATTGGCACAGGACAGAGCAGAGTTTAGGGCTATTGTACATAGGGTCACTATGAGTTGCAAGCGACTTGACGGCACATAACAAAAACAATCAATACCTATGGAGTCAGAAGCAAACAAACCAAAAGACTACTTACTGCATTTGGGCAAATCTTGTGTCAAAGGTCTCTTTTAAAGATCTAAAGATTTTACTCTTGCTAGTTAGTAAGAAGGATGTCACTTTAAGGTGACATTTAACCCATTAAGGTGGGCCTGATTTGAGTCATGGTATTTTAAATGGTTTCATTTGTCTGTGAAAGCTGGACAATGATTAAGGAAGACTTGAGAACGTATGCCTCTGTGGTGTTGGTGAAGAATGCAGAATATACCTAAGCTGTGAAAAGAACAAACTGCCCTTAGAGGAAATGCAACCAGCTTCTTAGAAGCAAAGATAAGACTTCATCTCATGTACCTCAGCATGTTATCAGGGGAAAGAAAGATATCATGGTAGGTATAGCAGAAGGTCAGCCGTAAAGAGGAAGACCCTCAGTGAGATGGGCTGACACAGCGCCTGTAACAATGAACTGACCCACAACAGAGATTGTGAGGGCAGCAGGGGCTCTGACAAAGTTTCTCTCTTTTGTATGCAGAGTCATTATGAATCTGAGTCATCTAACAACCACAAAACTCTCCGCAATGTGAATTACAAGCTTTAACAACAAATCTTCCGAACCTACAACTCATTTCGAAAAGTACCTCCCAAATTATAGATACAAATAAGGACTTGGCTTTAAGGAGTCTCATCCTATTAGAGGATGACCATTTCCACTATGGAATATGATTTCTCCCTAACGCTATGGACATACAATTACTGTCATGGAAAAATGACATTAAGTGAAACAAGATATGTACGCTATAGCCCCATTTTTAATAAAATCATCTTGCATGTATTTCCCATTTAAGGGGGAAAAAATACAGAAAGATATACAGAAAGATGCTAACACTCACTATTCTGGGTGATGTTTATTTTAATTTACATTTCTGATAATTGTTTCAGAGCCTGACATCTAAGAGCATTTGGTTCCAAGAAAGCTGCAGCCTGCAATTAGGGCTGATTGCATTTTGAACCCTGACATAAATCCAGACGTCACTGTGAATCTTCTATGCTTTTCCTCTCACCATTTAAACCACCTAATTGGCCATGACATTGTCAGAAATACTCAAGGAGAAATGACCTTGTCCTCTAAAAGAACAGATTAATTAACACCAACATAAGGTCTAAGGATTTTGCCGAAGCATATCCTTCAGAGAACAGCAACAATCAAAGACATTAAGATACAGGCCACTTACGCCACGTGACTTCTTGCTATTTTTTTTTTCTGGACCAGTGAAAATTTTCCTAACAATTGTTAACTAAATCTTGTACCAATGAACAACCTCTTAGCTACTGTTAACCAAACATTCCACCAAAGAAAACCTTGTTGTTGTATGCCATCATGTCAGAATTGTCTCAAAGCTGACTCTTCACTGGGTTTTCAAAAGCAGTAAATTGCACAGGAGGAGACTGCCCATCCTTCTCCAATAGAGCAGCTGGTGGATTTGAACCACATACCTTTGGGATAATAGCATAACTTCTTACCCCTAAACCACCAGAACTCCCTAAAGACAGCCTTATCAGTGATTATTTTCTGAAACAACCTCAGCAATACAAATATTTTTAGCAAATTTATAGAATGGCAAAGTCTTTGCTGGTTTTTAAACTTTCCTCCTACTGTTGTGTCCATGACTAGATGGACTCGGGTAGAAGTTGCTTGGTAGCATTCTGTTCTCCACCTTCCTTTTTCTCTCCAATTGAATAGACTTTCTTTTTATCATCACTGTAATTTTACCCAAAACCAGTATATAATACTGATATTTATGCTATTGATGATTTATGCTATTATTATATTTATGATATTGATATTTATACATATTTATTAGGTTGAACAGAAAACTTAGTAACAGGCATCTTACTTTTATTTTAAGGTTTTTTTACCCAAACAACCAAATATTAACCATAAAAAGACTGACCCAGGGTAGGCAGGGAGAAAAATGCAACAATGAATGATTGGAAACCCTAAGTCTCTATAAACTTTCATTAGAATTAATAGAAAAGAAAAAAAAAAAAAAAGACTGACCCACTAACTGGCATAACAAAGCTCACTAAGGCAAACCAATGTTCCAAATTCTACTTTTTGTGAGTAGCAATGGAGTCTTAAGGAGCGTATGAGTACTCATCAAAGTACCCCACCTGTTTAGAAGAAGAGCAAAAACGTTGAGAAATAATTAGTTCAAAGAGCTAAGGAACCACTTGAATGTCAACTCCTATAACCATGAAAACTGAAAAACTACAGGCTGCCTGGCTACCACTGCTGACCACTCCAAGGTGGCCTGCAGTAGAGAGCTTGGACAGAGTGGGAGACACCCATGGAAAAAAAGGAAAAATAATCACAAAACAGCCATGCTTGTTAGTCTAAGAGACAATAATTGAATCCAAAACTATAGTCACTCTTTTGAGCCTGAAAATAACAACTCCTATGACTCAATTTTCAGCCAAACACTTGTTGTAGTTGTTAAGTGCGTCATGTAGAGTATGACCCATAGTAACCCTATGAGTGGTCATCCTATAACCTGGTCTAGCCCTGAGCCATCCTCACCATCTCTGAGACGCTAGCGCCCACTGCTGAAGTGACAGTGTCAATCCATCTCGTTGGGGGTCTTCCTCTCCTTCACTGACCCTCCATCTTTCTATCTTTCTAAGCATGATGTCCTGTACTCCAAGGAATAGCCTCACCTAGCTACATGCCCAAAGGATGAAAGATGAAGCTTCATCATCCATGCCTCCAAGGAGCACTCTGGTCGCACCCTTTCCAGGGCATATCTTTTGTCCTTGTGGCCACCCATGGGCTATTCAGCACTCTTCCAGCACCACAATTCAAAGGAATCAATTCGTGTTCTATCATCCTTATTCACTGGCCAGCTCTCCAATGTGTAGCAGCAGGTGATTAAGATGACATACCTTAATCTTCAAACTGACATCATTGCTCCTCAGTATTTTAGAGAAATTCCTGTCAACTTGCTCTATGCAACACATTCGTTAGATCTTAGCTGAAAGCAGAGAATGCCAGAGGAATGTCTATCTGTGTTTCATTGACTATGCAAAGGCATTTGACTGTGTGGATCATAACAAACTGTAGCTGGCTCTGAGAAGCATGGGGATCCCAGAACACTTGATCGTGCTAATGAGAAACCTATACTTGGACCAGGAGGCAGTTGTCAGAACAGAGAAGGGAACACTGCATGGTTCAAAATTGGGAAGGGCGTATGCCAGGGATGCATCCTATCTCCATACCTTTTCAACCGGTACGCAGAACAGATTATCCAGGAGGCTGGGCTCTATGAGGAGAAATTTGGGGTCAAGATTGGTGGAAGATCTAAGGGGAGCTCTGGTGGCCTAGTGGCAAGAAGCTGTACTGCAATCCTAGAGATATGTGGTTCAAATCCACCAGATGCTCTGCTGGAGAAGGAGGGGCCATCTCCTCCTATACCAGTCAGATCCAATTTGATGGTACACACACACAAAATAATAAAATAAAAAATTTTTTAAAAAATTAAAAAAAAGATTGGTGGAAGATCTATCAACAATCTGCGTTACGCAGATGACACAACCCTGCTTGCTGAAACTGAGGAGGACCTGAAGCTCTTACTGCAGAGGGTCAAGGGCTGCAGCCTCCAATATGGACTGAGGCTCAAGTCACGAAGACAAAGATTCTCACCACTGGGCCAAGTGGTAGCATCAGGATGTATGGTGAAGAGATTGAGATTGTTCACAACTTTAGTCTGCTTAGCTCCACAGTCAACACTCTCGGCACCAGTAATCAGGAAATTAAAAGACGTATTGCCATGAGAAAGTCTGCTGTGAGGAACCTCTCCAAAGTACTGAAGAGAAATGGTGTCTCTCTGGAGACTAAGGTGCATCTGATACAGGCCATGGTCTTTGCAATCACTTGTTATGCATCAGAGAGTTGGACAAT